>NC_135531.1:95311261-95486261 GCF_045843805.1 Urocitellus parryii | reverse complement strand
GAAACTGCTCACCCCTGAGGGCAGGGCAAGAGAATGGTGACCATTTCAAAAAACAATGTGTTCTTGTTTTGATTTGTTACCTTTCTGTTTCAAGCTGCCTGCCCCTAGAAATAAATAGGATGCTAGAAAAGTTGTTCAGCCCTGAGGAAGAGATAGAGATAGACCACGGATACACGTCAAGAAAATAGAAAAACTGGTACAACGAATTTTTGTTCTGTTTTGTTTCAGTTTTGTTTTGTGTTATCTTGTTGGGTTGCGTTATCTTTATAGCAGAAATATGGAATTAAAAATTAGTAAAAACCAAACCAAAAAGGTGTTAAGTAAATTGCTAGAGGAAGGAGGCATCTCAGTAAAATCAAGAACAGTTAGGGCATACGTTAAGATGATACAAAGGTATAGCCCATGGTTCATTAAAGAGGGGTTGTTAATATATCACAATGGAACCATCATGGTGAAGATTTAAAAAGAATAGAAAAGGAAAGCCCAAGAACTCTTCCAGTTGGCACATTACCGTTGTGGACGTTGGTACAATCTTGTTTGCTTAGTCTAGGAGAAGACATCCTATATCAAGTAAAAGAGGAAGTCTCTTGAGTTAGACAAGGGAAAAAAGTTTAGAAGAGGAAGGGCTATCAGGGGAGAAGTTACAACAGGAGGTTGCTACTAACACCTTTCTATCACCGGAGGGCGTGGGTGTCCAACCAATAGCTCCACCTATGTATACGGAGACAACATATGCTGAGTGGCCCTCAACTCCCATAATTGATAGATGGGATCCTGAGACAGGACCTCAAAGATTAGCATGCCCTGTATTTTAGGAGGCAGGAGGGCAGTGAATTCACCATGCTTTAGATTTCAAAACAGTGAAGCAGCTGAAAGAGGCTGTAACAACCTATGGTCCTCAAGCACCCTTCACTGTAAGTATGGTCAAATCCATTACCAACTTGAACATGACGCCAGCAGATTGGGCTAGTATGTGCAAAGCTGTGCTAAATGGAGGACAATATCTGTTATGGAAGGTTGTCAATCAGGGACTTTGCACGGAGATGGCTAGGCAAAATGCAGCAGCCGGTTATCCTCAGAGAAATCTACATATGTTGTTAGGATAAGGACCATATGAGGGTCAGCTGCAACAAATTAGATATGATCCTGCCATATAATCACAAATTGCTTCAGGTGTGGTTAGGGCATGGAAAACTTTACAGGGGCATGGAGATTTACAAGGTCAATTATCTAAGGTAATACAAGGAGCTAATGAACCTTACACTAAATTTATAGATAGGCTTATACAAACAGCTACTAGAATCATTGGGGATGTAGAACAAGCGATGCCATTAATAAAACAACTAGCAAATGAACAAGCAAATAGATGGTGCAGGGAGGCCATTAGACCATGGAAACATGGAGATTTAAACACATATATTAAATTATGCAGAGACATTAATGAACAAGGGCAAGTCTTGGCAGCTGCAGTACAATAGGCTTTAGGTGTCAGGCCAAAAACATGCTACAATTGTGGACAAATGGAACATTTTAGAAGGAGCTGCTTCATAAAAGGAGGGTTTAACAAGACTGGATATGATCAAAGGGGTAGAATACCGGGTATTTGCCCATGATGCCTTGAGGCAGACATTTGGATAATCAATGCTGTTCTCAAACCACTATAGAGGGTACTCCATTATCAAAAAATGGACAAGGACCAGGTGTTTACCCATGATATAGTGGAGAAAAGCATTGGGCTCCATTGCCAAAAAATGGACAGGGGGGCCCAATGCTCCAGGGCCCATGACCACAAATATACGAGGCATTGGAGGAACCCAGCAACACCATCAGGGTAGTGCCCAGGACACATTATCCATTAGATCCCTCATTAGACAAACCAGAGGGAGCACAGGGTTGGACATCTGCACCTCTGCCAGAGCAGTACTAACTCCAGAGATGGGAGTTCAAATCATTCCCACAGGGGTAAAAGGACCTCTTCCTCAAGGAACAGTAGGCTTATTATTAGGATGCAGTTCTTCTACTCTAAAAGGACTTATGATAAGTCCTGGGGTAATTGATCCCAATTATGAAGGTGAAATAAAAAGTATAGCCAGTTCTCCAAGGGGCATATCAGTAATTTCACGAGGAGATAGAATAGCACAGTTATTAATAATACCCAGCCTACATGATAAATTTTCCAGCCATACTATAGAAAGAGGTTCCAGGGGATTAGGCTCCACAGGTGTAGACTGGGCTATGCTTTCTTTAAATTTAGATTTTCGCCCCATGCTAAAACTAAATATTCAAGGACATGAATTTAATGGGCTACTGGATACAGGTGCAGACCTTAGCATCATCTCTTGTCAAGAATGGCCAAAACATTGGCCGTAACAAGAAGCCACTCAAACGCTTTGAGGACTAGGAGTGGCAACTAAACCCCATAGATGTGTGATGGTATTAGATTGGAAGGATCCTAAAGGATGTGAAGGAACTATACAGCGATATGTATTGGATCATCTTCCTATAAATTTATGGGGTCGAGATGTCCTAGATCAATTAGGACTAACATTAACAAATAACATCAATTCAAATGCGCCCACTATTATGGCTAGACAAGGTTTTAGGAAAGGAAAAGGACTAAGAGAAAAAGGACAAAGTATAGTGGCACCAATACAAATAGATCAAGAAATAGATAGAATGGATTGGGAGGGGTCACTGAGACAATAAAAATTACTTGGAAATCAGAAAGACCAGTATGGGTTCCTCAGTGGCCCCTGACTAAAGAAAAGATACAAGCAGCCCATGACCTGCTCAAACAAAAATTAGCAGAGGGACATATACAACATTCTGTATCTCCCTATAATACTCCCATTTTTGTCATCAAAAAGAAATCTGGTAAATGGAGATTACTGCAAGATTTAAGAGCTATTAATAACGAGATGAATTTGCCTTTATAAGCCATGTGGCACATTTCTCTTGCAGCTTTTAAAATTCCTTCTTTGTTTTGTAACAAAGTAATTTTAACTATAATATGTCATGAAGAGGTTCTTTCCTGGTCACATCTACCTTATTTTCTAAATGCCACCAGAAGTGAAATGCCCATCTCATTTCCAAGATTAGGGAGCATTTCTGCTATTATTTCCCTGAACAAGTTTTCCATGCCATTATTCTGTATCTCTACTCTTTTCCCAAAATATATAAGTCTTAAGTTTGGCCTTTTAATATTGCCCCTGAGGTCTTGTATTTTCTGTTCATAGTTAATTTTTTTCTTGTTTTTACTATGACTTGAATGTTCTAGTTCATCCAATTTGTCTTTAAGCCCAGCATTCTTTCTTCCTCTTGAGCTTCTCATTTCCAATATTTCTGTTTTATCCTTTTCTAGAATCTTTCTTTATTAAAATGCTCTTTCTTATCCTGTACTGTCTTCTTTAATTCATTCAAATATTTGTTTGCATATTATTTGAATCCTTTGATACTTCTCCACTTTTTTAAAATTCTAATTTGTTATATATGACAGAATAATGCAATTCAATTCATATTACACATATGGAGCACAATTTTTCATGTCTCTGGTTGTACACAAAGTAGTCTCATCATTCATTTCTTCATACATAGGGTAATGATGTCCATCTCATTCCACCATCTTTCTTACACCCATTCCCCCTCCCTTTCCTCTTCCTCCCCTTTTCCCTATCTAAAATTCCTCCATTCCTCCCATGCTCCCCCCACCATCCCCATTATGAATCAGCATCCACATATCAGAGAAACATTTGGTATTTAATTTGGGGGGATTGGCTTACTTCACTTAGCATAATATTCTCCAACTCCATCCATTTACCTGAAAATGCCATGATTTTATTCTTTTTTAATGCTGATATTATTCCATTTGTATATATATATATACCACATTTTTTTATCCATTCATCTGGATATGGTTGCTTCCCCAATTTAGCTATTGTAAATTGTGCTGCTATAAACATTGAAGTGGCTGCATCAATAGAGTATGCTGTTTTAAAATCTTTTGGGTATACATCAAGGAGTGGGATAGCTGGGTCAAATGGTGGTTCCATTTCCAGTTTTCCAAGGAATCTTCATACTGCTTTCCAGGTTGGTTGCACCAATTTGCAGTCCCACCAAGTGTGCCTTTCCCCCACATCCTTGCCAACACTTATTATTTTTTGTATTCCTAATAGCTGCCATTCTGACTGGAGTGAGATGAAATCTTAGAGTAGTTTTGATTTGCATTTCTAGAGATGTTGAACATTTGTTTATATTGTATATCATCTTCGGAGAAGTGTCTGTTCATTTCCTTGGTCCATTTATTGATTGGATTATTTAATTTTTTATGTTAAGATTTTGATTTCTTTATATATCCTAGAGATCAGTTCTCTATCTGGTTTGTGTGTGGTAAAAATTTGCTCCCATTCTGTAGGATTGTTTCTTTTGCTGATTCACCTCACTAATTGTTTCTTTTGCTGAGAAGAAGCTTTTTAGTTTGAATGCATCCCGTTTTATTGATTCTTGATTTTATTTCTTGTTCTATAGGACTTCTTGTTCTAAGAAGTCAGGGCCTAATACAACATGATGAAAATCTGGGCCTACTTTTTCTTTTATTAAGTGCAGCATCTCTGGATTAATTCCCAGGTCCTTGATCCACTTTGAGTTGAGTTTTGTGCATGGTGAGAGACAGAGTCTTAATTTCATTTTGCTGCATATGAATTTCCAGTTTTCCCTGCACCATTTGTTGAAGAGGCTATCTTTCTCCAATATATATTTTTGGTGCCTTTGTCTAATATAAGATAATTAATTATGTGGGTTTGTCTCTGTGTCCTCTATTCTATACCATTGGTCTACAAGTCTATTTTGGTGCCAATACCATGCCATTTTTGTTATTATTGCTTTGTAGTATAGTTTAAGGTCTGGTATAGTGATGCTTCACTCTTCTTGCTAAGGATTGCTTTAGCTATTCTGGGTCTCTTATTTTTTTCAGATGAATTTCATGACTGCTTTTTCTGCTTCTATGAGGAATGTCATTGTGATTTTGATTGTAATTGCATTAAATCTGTATAGTGCTTTTGGTAGTATGGTCATTTTGACAATGTTAATTCTGCCTATCCAAGAGCAAGGGAGGTTTTTCCATCTTCTAAGGTCTTCTTTAATTTCTTTCTTCAGCGTTTTGTAGTTTTCATTGTACAGGTCTTTCATTAAGTTAATTAATTTTATTATCCCCAAGTGTTTTTTAGGCTATTACCACTAGCATCCATTTTTAGAGAAAAAAAGCCAAGAAATATTCAAAAACTGATAGCTGGTGTTATGGTCCAAGCCCAGATCTCAAAGGAGTGGTTCTCTTCCAATCATGAACAGATCTCACCAAATCCCACCCTTCATGTTTGTGAACACCTTCACACTGGTTTTTGTGCTTGGGATGTTTCAGTAAGAAAAGTTACAAGATTTAGGCTCACACATTAGATAGAGCACTAATCTCTAGGGTATATAAAGAACTCAAAAGTCAAGCACCAAAAAAACAAATAACCCAATCAATAAATGGGCCAAGGATCTGAACAGACACTTCTCAGAACAGGATACACAATCAATCAACAAATATAAAAAAAATGCTTATAATCTCTAGCAATTAGAGAAATGCAAATCAAAACTACTCTAAGATATCATCTCACTCCAGTATAATGGCAGCTATTATGAAGACAAACAATAAGTGTTGGCAAGAATGTGGGGGAAAAAGGTACACTCATACATTGCTGGTGGGATTGCAAATTGGTGCAGCCAATATGGAAAGCAGTATGAAGATTCCTTGAAAATCTGGAAATGAAACCACCATTTGACCCAGCGATCCTCTCCTTGGTCTATACACAAAGGACTTAAAAACAACATACTACAGGGACACAGCCACATTGACAATAGCTAAACTGTGGAACCAACCTAGAAGCCCTTCAGTAGATTAATGGATAAAAAAATGTGGCATATGTACACAATGGAATATTACTCAGCAATAAAAAAGAATAAAATCATGGCATTTGCAGGTAAATGGATGGTGTTGGAGAAGATAATGCTAAATGAAGTTAACCAATCTCAAAAAAGCAAATGCCAAATTTTTCCTCTGATATAAGGAGGCTGATTCATAGTGGGGTAGGGAGGGGGAGCATGAGAGGAATAGACGAACTCTAGGGCAGAGGGGTAAGAGGGCAAGGGAATGGGCAGGAGGCTAGCAAAGATGGTGAAATGTGATGGACATCATTATCCAAAGTACATGTATGAAGACATGAATTGGTGTGAACATACTTTATATACAACCAGAGATATGTACTGTCTATGTGTAATAAGAATTGTAATGCATTCTGCTATCATTCATTTTTTTAAAAAAATTAATTTAAAATTTTTTTAAAAAAAGAAAAGTGACAAGATCTGGTTTGCTTTAGTATATTGGACATCTTTCTAATATAAACTATGAGAAAGCAAGTCTGTTTCAATGGAAGAGATGCCAAAAGATTCAAGATTAATGTCATCCATTGTTAACATGTAAAATTGAAGGAAAGTTCAGTGAGTTGTGCTTGTAGAATTCTGTTCCCATGGAGATGGAAGAATCAAGTCCAAAGCCATCAATGGGAAAGATGAAGAAAGGTGGACTCTCAGAGCATGGGTTTCTGGCTAGAATCTGTTCCTTGCTCACTATGTCAATTTTTTCTCCCAGACCTCTCAGGCTGGTTCTCTAGGTTAATATGGTGGAGATCATGTTTGCTGTAGTAGAAAAAGGAAGTGATGGGCTGAAATGAGCAGCAGTGCTTAAAAGCTTCCCCAGTCACACTTGGCCCAAGTTTCTCCATGGAAAATGGACAGAGAGAGAGAGAGGGAGTGCTAACACCAACTGAGAGCTTGGCACAAAGCTCTAAAAAGTTCAGAAGAGCTGGAGACCAGGTGACAGGTCTCACCTGGATAGCAATGAACTCCTGTGGCCACAAGAGTCTGCAATGCTCATATAAAGGACAGTAGTAGTCCAAACCCCATCAAGCATGGATGGAGCCATATGGGAGATGAGAAAAGACTTGCCCCAACCTGTCTCCTATGTGGGACTGACCCAGCCCTATATAGTTTCTGAGCTGAGCTGGTTTATCTCCATTCCTCAAAGCTTTTGGACATGCACACAGCTGACAGAGATCTTGCTGGCTGGGAACTTTGGAAAGCTTCCTCTAGTGAGACTTTTCAGGGGTGGCAGGGTGGTGATGGAACTGCCTTGAGAAAGCAACTGAAGAATGGATGGATCAGGATTTCCAGAGACTTCAGAGACATGCCTGGTCTGATAGGAACCATGATTCAGTGCTCTGACTTGGGGCTAATTTGTAGGATGAGGTAGTTTCATCCTAACCTCTCTAGGGAGGGTTGGTCTAGGAAGATAGAAAACAGGCCTTATCAAGACCCATGGGGATGAAAAGTGGCCAAGAAAAGCCACACTTAGGTCCCCAGAATGCAATGAGAAAAATAGAGAGAGAAGGCTGTAAAGAATTCTAGGTACAGGCTGAGCTGATGACAACTTCTATCCATGATTCTGATCCTGACATTGGCTTGGAGGTAGATACAGCCTTCCCCTGATCTTCCAAAGCCCCAGAGATAAAGGGACCAGCTAGAGGATGGGCCTTGTGGCATCCAAGGGCACAAGTGTGTGATGGCCACCCCCTGTGGAACTTAGCAGGAACCACAAAGTTCCAGCCTCAGTTTGTTCTCGGAGCAACAAGCAAGGCACAGGGCTAGTGGGGTTTCAGTCTTGGAGACAAAGGCAGAGTTGCAGATCTGTCTTCTCGGCCTGGGAATATTTGGGATTCTCCCAAATATTCCCAGGCCGAGAAGACATCATCCAGATCACCCTTCTAGAATCACCAGCTCTCTCCTCTCTCCTCAGTGGACAGGAAATGGGTAGGAGGGCAGCTTCACCCAGCAAGAGCACCAGTGCTGAGAGCCATAGCCAAGTAGGAATGACGCATGGCAATTTCCTTGTCAGCCTACCCAATGTTGCTTAGAGGAAGGACTCTCCATTAAGAAGCTTTGTCTCAATCTGCCATGTACAAATAGCTTTTTCTTCTTTTTTCCTTTCTCAAGCTTTTAAAGTAAGTCTAGTTTCCTCAAAATCTTTTTAAATGGCATTTTACAACTTTTTACTTTACCACACAGAGATTATCTCATCTAGAAACATTTCTTTTTCTTTTAACCTTCCATATTAAAATATATTTTCACATCTTCAATCTTTTAATATCACTTTTCTAGCTATTAACCCTTTTTATAAATTCACATTCTGAAACAACACTTATAAAATTTCTGATTAGACAAATTACTCCACTTTAATAAGATGAAATACTTTCATGTTTTTTTATGGTACTATAATACTATAATTGAAACCCAACTGAAACTTCTTATACTCTTTGTATATAAATTACACATGATAGAATGTTAACTCTTAGTAACCTTGTTTTAGCAAAGACACAGACACAAAGCAATATTAAACTTTTTTTCATTTACCAATTTATGAAAACACACATAATGTTTAAATATATTACTTTATGGATCTAAATAAGTAAAGAGTACTTGATTTTATATTTGGTGGTTGATATTTTAACACTTTAGCTTTGTAAATTAATCAGATGTCTGTAAAAACCAAGATCTTAGACAAATGTAGTAAACAGAACTAGCCATCTCTTTCTTGTTGAAGAAAAATCCTTCTACAGGATACCATGATGGTCCCATTGATATACTTAATAACTCGTTTTTAAAAAGCCATGGGCTACATTTTTGTATTGTAGCAACATATGCCCTAATTGTTCTTGGTCTCACTGGGGTGCCTCCTTCCTCTAACAATTTCTCTTCCTCAGGGGCAAACAACTTCAAACCTTGAGTCAACCATTTTCCCCAGTTTGCCTGAGAAAGTTCTAGGAACAGGCAACTTGAAATAAAAACAAAATAAATCAAAACAAGAACACATTGTTTATTGAAATGGTCACCCATTCTTTCGCTCTTCCTCAGGAGTGAGCAATTTCACTTACCTTCTCTTCAGACGTTCCCCATACGGGCCACCAAATGCCAAAGTCTGGCTGGGCAAAAAATAACCAAGCCACCACACACCTTGTAGATTCAAACAGCAACTCTTTATTCTCGAACTGTCACCGGCACTCTACACGCATGTTCTGGGAAAATCCACCCTCCACTGGGCTCTGCGTACCAAATACCCTCTGAATCCCGCAAGAACTCAACAGGAACTCAAGGAGCAGGCGCCTGAGGCAGCAGGATAAACCCTATTCCCAGCAGGATCCACCCTAAACCTGGAACCGCCCTATTCCCAGCAGGATCCACCCTAAACCTGGATCCACCCTAAACCCTGATCCACCCTAATCCCTGAGCAAGGTCACCTTTCAAATCAAAACTCTCAAATATTCATGCAACGTCACTGCAAATGACCTGGGTCCAAGGCAAGCCCATTTCCACAATGGAGAGTCCTTCCTCTAAGCAACATTGGGTAGGCTGACAAGGAAATTGCCATGCGTCATTCCTACTTGGCTATGGCTCTCAGCACACCAGCTCCTCTCCACGACACCCAGCCCCTCTCCTGGGTAGGACCCCTCCTCCCGGGGAGCCTCAAGGCATGGCTAGATCTTTATGAGCACAAGGCGAAAGTTGCCTCTTTTGTACTCTCTGACCCACAGCTCTCTGTCTTTGGCCAGGTCCACTTTTTGAAGCAGCTGGTTCACAGGCTGAACTATACTTTGGTTGAACATTCTGTCTCATGCTGTAGCTGTGTGTATTGGCACAGTTGTTACCAGATAATCTCCACCCTCTCCACCTCTAGCTTCCCCAGCTCCAAAGTGGTGGCCATCATCTCTTCAAACCTCTTGGACTTGTCTTGGTTGTAGAGGTTCATACAGCACATGAGGTCATAGCCAGTCTGTGTGGACTTCCTCCATGCCTTCTTGACATCCTCCTCCATCTTGTTGCTCAGTTTAATCTCCAGCTGCTGGGTCTTCATCTTCAGGTCTCTCTCCTGCTCTGTGAGGGCTTTCTGGGCCTTCTCCACCAATGCATAGCAGCTGGCAAGTCGTTCGCAGATGTCAGCTATATGGTGGTCACACTGTTTTATATCTTTCTTGAAGTACTCACAAAAGTTCATTAGGGCTTCTATACCTCACTGTGAATCTTGGTGGAGAACTTGAGATGAACTTCTGCTTCATATGCCAAGCTCTTCTTCACCTGAGTCCACACTTTTTCTAGGGATCCTTCCTCCTATGTAGCCAAGTTCTTTGCATATTCTTCTTCAATCTTTATCCTCTCTCAGGTGTATTCAGATATTTCTTTCTGCATTTGTTTGTCTTTCAGTTGCTTTTGGAGCCACAGTTCAAACCCAGCCATGGTGCCATTGCCTTGGAGGTCCTTCTTATCAGCACAGAAGTAGTCAATCACAATAGCTCCACTCTGTTGGCTTTAGCAGTTGCTGTTCAGGATTGTGTCTGAGTGAGGGAATGTTACACAATTTTTCATCTTCTCTGTGTGGTCAACTTTATTTTCAAGATTATATATTTTGTCTTCATTGCCCAAGGTTCTGTCTTCCAAGTGGTCTCATCTGTTGGTGATACTTTCCATCAAATTTTTAATTTGGTTTATTGATCCCTTCATTTCAGGAATTTCTGTTTGACTTCTTTTAGGATCTCTATCTATTGAAGTGATCTTTTGCTTTCTGTATTTGCTCTCTTACATCATCCTTTAAATTGCAGAACAATTTTACTAAGTACATTCAGAACTCCTTCTCTGACATTTCTTCTACTGTGTTGTCAATGAATTCTATTATTGGAGCATCTTGGTTTGTTTGGAGTGCTTTATTCCCTTGTTTTTTTTTTCAGGTTGTTGTGTGTCTTCCCATCTAGCAGTGAGTATCTGAGGCAGTAAAGTTTCTACTCTGTAACTTATAGTGTCCCTGAAGATTTCCAGTACATCACATTTAACGGGGAGACCAATATTAACAACACAGATCTGGGTTTCATTTTCCATAGATTCCACCATGCTGCAGTCCCAAGATGACTCCTGGATCATTGTTGATGGATAAACTCCAGTAGAGAGTAAAGGATATGAATAATAGGCCCCAGGGAGGGAACTTCCTTCAATACTTCCCCACTTCTTAACTTTGCATTTAACCATGTAAGTTGTTTTGGCCAATGATGTTGAGGGCCACAGCCAAGTCAGGATGGCGCATGGCATTT
Source organism: Urocitellus parryii (assembly GCF_045843805.1). Lineage (NCBI taxonomy): Eukaryota > Metazoa > Chordata > Mammalia > Rodentia > Sciuridae > Urocitellus > Urocitellus parryii. Next base: position 95,475,036 of record NC_135531.1, on the reverse strand, counting down.
TGCCAGAAGGAGTGGCTAAGAGGTGATGCCAGTGAGCCATTGAGATGATGATGATTAAGTTAAGCTGTGTGTTCAGTTGTATATAGACCTTTGCTGTCTGGCAATAGGGCGGCTCCTGCTGCCCCGGGCGCTACTTTGGAGTTCTCGTTGGGGTGCGGGGGGGGGGGGGGGGGGGGGGGCGTGGTGGAGGGTGAGAGTGTTCCCGGGGAGCGTGTGTGGAGTGCCGGTGAGAGTTCCGGATAAAGAGTTGCTGTTTGAACCTACAAGTGCTTCATGGTGGCTCAGTTATTTGTGCCCAGCCAGACTGCGGCACAATGGCATGTTAGCAGACTGTTGTGGATTTTTTCCCAGAAAGAGATATTGAAATTCTAACTTTTGATCCTTGTGATTGTGATCTTATTTGGAAATAGGATCTTTCCAACATAATTAAATTAAAATGAGGTCCCACTGGATTGGTATTGGCTCTAAATCCAATTACTGGTGTCCTTTGAGGAGGGAGAAATTTGGAGTTATCTGAGCACACAAACAGAAGATGGCCATGTGATAATGGATGCAGAGATTGGATTGATGCTTATGTAAGACAAGGAATTCCAAACATCTCTAGCAAACACCAGAAACTAGGCAGTGTCAAAGAACTATCTTCCCCTAATCCCTCAAAAGGAATAGAATCTTACTTCAGACTTCTAGTTTCCGGGACTGTAAGAGAATAAATTTCCACTGTGTTGTGTCTTGAAATGTGTTACATAACTGGGTTTGTCCTCTTCATCTTCTGCCTTCATGGGAAGAATATCTTCTGGGTGGCTCATTATTTAAAGAATGAAGAGAGGCATATGGAACGATCCTAGGTAAATCTGCATTTTTGAAAGCAAGACACAGTTGATCTCAACCTATGTCTGTTGATTTCCACATGCATGAGCGGGAATTAATATTGTTTTAGCTAATAATTTCAGGACGTTTTATTACACTGCACTATATGACAATAGCCAACCTATATAATCTATGAATATTTTATTTTCCTGTGCATTAATTGCAGACATTATGATATATCATACCAAAATATCCTAACATGGACCTCTTACAAACAAGGACATTGACCCACATAACCTCAATGTCATTATTGCACTCTGGAAATTTAAAATGAGATGTTTTTATAACATATCCCTCAATTTAAAAATTTTTGTTTCTTATTGATTAGACTCAGGTTAAATGTTTCACAAAAACATCACCTAGATGATGTTGTGTCATTCTCAATGTATAACATCAGGCAACATGTTATGTAATTTTATCCCATATTTGGTGGTTTCTTTATATGATCATGTTCATTAATTTTCTCAGTTGGAAAGTTACCTTTCAATACTTTCTAAAATTAATTAGTGATCTTTGGGGAAAATTTTTGAAACTATGTGAATATGCTATTCCCAAAACACTTCATAGACTGGTAGTTTCCAACATGCATGGATGAAGCTTGCCTTGAATTAGTACACACTTGTAACTACATTGTTTAAGTGTGTATATACATTCATATGTATATATGAAATCATGATGCTTATGCTTTAAGTCCATCAATGTAGGTTTCTTGCCAGGCACAGTGGCACACACCTGTAATACCAGTGGCTCTGGAGGCTCAGGCAGGAAAATCGCAAGTTTAAAGCCAGTCTCAGTAAAAAGTGAGGCACTAAGCAACTCAGTGGAGACCCTGTCTCTCAATAAAATACAAAATAGGGCTGGAGATGTGGCTCTGGGTTTGAGTGCCCCTCAATTCAATCCCCAGTACCCGCTCCCAAAATATATAGGTTTTTTTCATTTCTGTCCCCCATTTTACCAAGGTAAGAATCCTTAAGTTTCTAGTACTATAAATATATTTACTCATCTGAATCTTAAAATACACATATAATAATTTTGGAATTATTATACTATTACCCAAGTACCATTATTTTGCAAATCCATTTAAGCAAACCAGAAAATTATAATTGGCCTCATAGTGGTGTAGAAACATAAAGATGTGATACCTTTCCTCACATATCATAAGTCATAGCTGACACTTCTATAACAAAAGATGAATTAGAGATAGCAAAACATAACAAATTTATGTAATCAAAGTTTTACATGACATTGGGGGCTTCAGATATGATGATCTAACATTGAGGGGAACTGGTTTATGCTTATGTTTGGTGAAGAATGGACATTTGTGTAGAAATGTTATTGGACAAAAAGGGTCTAATGGTTATAGACTGAGGAGGGAAACCCAGAAAGGTATGTCTTCACAGATTCCTCTTGGATTCTCTGTGTAGTATTCCCTCCTGCAGGGGAGAGATAGGACCCCTCTGAAATGAGGATTGTATGATCTACCATTAGACAAGGTAAGTCAGAGAATTCTCTTATGACCAGTTCTTACATAGAAAGGCAGGAGTTTGGAGCTATACTTCTGGGTCTTATGGCTTGTTCTGGGGAAGAAGATTTCTAGTTTCCATAACATGCCTTCAGAAAGAAATTCCCATTTCTATGGATTCTTTTAAGGGAGAGAAAGAGGAGGACAAGAGAAAGTCAGAAAGACTTTGCTGCTGAAGTCTTCCAGTCTCCTTTAGTTCAAGGTTTTCAGCAAGCCAAAGCTCCAACACTGAATAACAAAATTTTCCCTATATTCTGTCCTTTGAGATGCTACATTTCCTGTTTATAAAATTAGTTTGGATTTAAATTTATTCTAACATTTATGACTACATAAATACTATTTATTCATTTACTCACATCTAAATCATAGGTTTAAATAATTCTGAAATTGTTTTGTGGAGAACTTTATCATTATTTTCAGTAGCTTCAGGAAAAAATGTCCTAACTAGAGTGTTAGAGTGTGTTCCCCCATTTGTTCTTCTTTTATTATTATTTATAATTTCCCAACTTCAAATAGTTTTTGAGTTTTAATATTTATATTTATATTTATTATCATAATCATTTTATTGGTGCTTTAATTTTCTTTCACAGTACTTCTTAAGCCTGAAAAATCTGTCTATTTTTAGGAACAGATGTATTTTTAAAACACTGAGGTTTATACCTGTGGTTTTAATCTTTACTATTATTTTAGAATTCTTTTCTTCTATTGTGTCCTCTCATACAGTTGAGCTCTTTTGTTCATTTTGGCAGGAACAGGTTGCTTTGGGGAATGGAAGACTTTCTTAGGCAGCTCAGTTTATTTCAGCTGCTCTTTATCTCCCATCTGCTGCTTTATATAACAATGCCTCTTATTGTTCAACATGTGCATGTGCATATAATGTTTCCCTCTTCCATAGTAATATAAGAAGTCATAATAATACTACTAATAAGCCAGACTTATATTACACTCTTATTTTAGACAGATGGCTTTCACACTCTTATTCATGTTATTTGTTTTTCTATTGGTAGTAGAGGCTATATGTGTCTTTCCATGAAATCCAGAAGTGTTTGAAAACTTTTTAATTTAACCAAAATGAGGCTAGGGTGATAATTCTCCCACTTATTAAACTCTTGTTGATATATATTTTATAATTAAAGGCAATTAAATTGACAAACTCATACCTAAAATTTCATTGAAATTAATATTTTGGCCAATAAAATTTTGCTTTGAACCTTAAAAGAGAAATAGCAACTATTATTTTCCATGGAAGATTAAATGAAAAAAAATATTTTTAAACCTATCAACTATTCACTGATTAGCTGGCAAATGATAAGTTAGTTTGAAAAGGAAATTCACTTCAGTCTTAATTTTCTGGAATTGATTTTTTATATAATGCATACATCTGAATGCTCAATATGATCTGTATGTTCCAGTTATACAGTAATCACATGTTTCAAGTGGGTAAAAATAGTATTAAACTGATTGGGAAGAAGAGAGATATAGAAATTAAATGGTCAGTTGGAATTCTAACTTCATAGCCTCTAAAAAAAGATATGCATTTCCATGTATTTTTTATTTTAAAAAAAACATTTGAATGAGGCATGTCATTACCATTTTTCTTCTTTTTCCTTGTTATTCATTAAAGAATCTCTATGTGCAAAGCAACTTAAGAGTGCCTCATCTGAAGTTAAATATACATATGTATTTCACAGTGACTTAATCATTACTGTGTAAAAATGCACAGTCTAAAATAGTAAAAAGCATGCCACAAAGTTTTTATATTTTCAATTGTCTGATAGCTTATATACTAGGGTTGAAAGAAAGTTAAAAGAAATAAGTTTTCCTTCCTAAAATTTCTATTACTTTTTACCACTTTCTAAACATAATCCAACTTTGTATGTTCCAGGAACAGAGACCAGAGCAGTACTCTGTGCTGTTGCCTTAAATGTGTTTGAATAACAAGATAAAGCTTTCTTTAGCATTACTTCCCATAAAATATATTGTTTTAATTTTTAGTAAGTGTTTATCAATGCCAATATACACAAATGATTTTAAAATACCTATTTAAAAATAAAATACCTGTTGGAAGAGATTCTTGGAGAAATTTAAATGTGTTTGTAAAATATTTCTTAAGTGGAAGTGAAACACCATTCTGGAAAATTTTCATTCTCCTGTACCCAGTTATGACTTTTAAAACAGAAGATCTCTCAAAGGCTATCTACTGAGGTTTAAAACCCCCAAGACCTCCAATTTGTGTCCTCAGAGGGTCTCAATACTTTTTGAACTTTACAAATTGCATTTTCCTTATCTACCACCAGGTGGCAGGTGGATCCGCTTTTCTGAACGCGATCCCGACCCCGCCCTACCGGAAGCTGTCATGTAAAGGAAATCTCTGGCCACGCCTTGAGTTCAGCACCCTAGAAACGGACAGCGACACCGCCCGGTTTAGTCTTATGACTCGCTGCAGAGATTTTCACCCGACTAGGGAACTGGCCAATCCGAACTGGCTCCAAGGACCGCATGATTGACTAATTTACAATGCCAAAAGTGAAGGGGGGGTTGGAATCCCTTGATCTGGGACATTTAGACTGGCGGAGGAACCAGCTGACATTAAATAAAAATCCACATTAACAAAATCTTGTGGGTTTCCCCCCCTCACTACCCACTGGAATCTAAGTGAGTTGTAAATGCTGTCTTGCTGTGGTACAGGCATTTGATTACCCAACTCCGCATTTTGGTTTATTCCAACAAAATGCGTAAGACAGCAAAGGCGGTACAAAAGTCTGTGTGAGTTATGGCGGCGAGTACATTGTCTTGTACAAAGCTTCCTGCAGCTTTCAGCTTTCTTGAGAAACCACCATGGGGACGAACCGGGTTTTTCCTCTCCGTTTTCCAAAGAACACAAACAGCCTCTCTCTCTCTCTCTCTCTCTCTCTCTCTCTCTCTCTCTCTCTCTCTCTCTCTCATGAAATTACTATTTTAGGCAAAGAGACTTCGGAATGAAGCACGAGTGTGTTCTATAAATGACGGTTTGGGTACCACATTTCCAGTTGCCTAGCGACTAATTAGACAAAAGAATACCTTGGGGGATTTTAATTCGCAGTTTGGAATGGCAAAAACCCAAGGGCAGATGAAGATGGATTCAGGATAGGACAATATATTACCTGGGACTAAGGCTTAGAGGTTTAGAGTCAAAGTCTAATTAAGTCTAAGGTTTAGAGTCAAAGTCTAATTAAATATCAGTGCTGGAGAAATAGATAAGGCTAAAGACGAACACTATCTATTTAAGATTGGCAAACAGGCTAAATTAAGCCGAGTTTTAGTTGTAATTTATCCGCATTTTACTGATTGCTTTCTCCTTCTTAATCTGTTGGCAGCAGTGATTCAGATCTTTAACCAGCAGAGGGCGAGTCGACAGCAGTTTTTGTCCCTCAGACACTCCCTCTTCCTCCCTCCCCCATCTGCCCCCGGGAAATTAATTTAGTACCCAGCTCTTCAAATATAGACCAAGCCGAGGAGGGTGTAGTGGAAGGAGAGCAGCACACGAGACTTGGCCGAGTGCCGTCCTGTCAGGCTTGGACTTATGGCTGCACTGCATTCTGCCGACACATCTCTTTGCTTGGGGTTGCAGAAGGGACTGCAGTGGTTGTTGCAGGAAGGAGCAGGGATAAAAAGAAACCCAGCCCATCTTCAGAAACCATAAATATTTGGAATAAAAGGCTTAAGAAAAGTGAAAGGACCAGAAGTAGCCTAATAAGAACTCAAATATAGACTATAAAGGTTTAAGAAATGAAAAGAAGCAGTTTACTTCTCAGGGCTAATAACTCTATGTGCTAGAACAATAACCAGAAAGGCTCTGCTTTTTCAACTCTAGGAATAAAAACTGGAGGGAAAGAGAATAGAAAGGAAGGAACGTCTAAGAGCAAAGACTAAGAGTTTTGGCTGAGTGATATTTAAAAGAGAATAAGCAAGGCAAGCCAGCTCCAAGAAAGAAACAATGAAAGAAAACCTACCAGAATGCAGGGCAGAGCAATAAAGCATGCAGCACAAAGTTAATTTATTGTTGGGTGGAGCCCTTCACATTCTGGTTGTACAAATCACTTGCTCCAGAAGAGCAATTTAGCTTGTAGTGTATGATTTTGCAGATCTCTGGGCAAAGAACCAGAAATCCCATTAATTGGGTATGCCCTTTCTTCTCCACATATTTATGTCTCAGAATTCATCTAACTTGGTTTCAAAACTAGCAAAGTTATCTTTTTCTGGAGACCTATAAACTAAATTGTATGCATAATGGCATTTTATCTTCCCCAGTCATTAAATTTCCATAGAAATTGTAGAAATGATATTTAAAGGACACAATTTCTTTAATAAATTCAATTCATAAGACAGTATGACACTTTTTTGTATGTGTGGTGCCAGAGATAAAACTCAGGCGTTTACACAGGCAAGGTACCTGCCCTGCCACTGAGATACATCCCCAGCCCAATACTTTCTTAAAGTTGATATTGGGAAGGTCAAGAGTGAGTTACATTAAGAGGATAAATCAACAATTTTAAGAAAGCATAATCTGATTCAGTAATAATTTGACAACAGATAAATTATATTTTGATTGTGTTATACAGCATGCCTGTGTTTCTGTAGCATTCCTTCTGTAAAGGAGCACTTGTAAAATTTTCATAAATACTTCAAACTTTATTCATATTGTACCACAACTAAACAAGTGCTTTAAATTGGTTAATATAATCCCAGCATAGAATTCAGAACAATCTTTTCAAAACAAACCAATGAAGGAGAATAGTCAAATATCCAATAGGCAAAGGTTTTCAACATCCTTAATCATCAAAGAAATATAAATTTAAGGGGCTGGGGATATGGCTCAAGCGGTAGCATGCCTGCCTGGCATGCGTGGGGCTCTGGGTTTGATCCTCAGCACCACATAAAAATAAAATAAAGATACTGTATCCACCGAAAACTAAAAAATAAATATTAAAAAAATTCTCTCTCTTTTAAAAACAGAAATATAAATTTAAATCACAATGAAATGCCTTTGCCCACTTAAAAGAGTGGCAAAATCAGTAAATTAAAGCTGATATTTTCAAGAGTAGAAAAGGATGGGGCAACTCCAACTTTCACACATTTCTGTCGAATTGTAAATTGACACAACCACTCTGAGAACAGCATTAACCAAAGTTCAATATAAGCATATTCTATGGTTCAGTAATTACAATCATAGACATATTCTCAATAGAAATGCATATGTGTATACAAAAAGACATGTACCTCATAGTCAAACCTGGAAGTAATCCAAAAATACTTCAAAAATAGAATGGATAAACATATTGTTATGGATATTTTAAAAATATATATAGCAATGAAATTTTTTAAAAACTGTTACTATATGAGACAATTTACATAAATCTCACACACAATTTTTCAGCAAAATATTCAGGAATAAAATGAAACATTTTGTATAATTCTATTTATATAAGTTTAATCATTGGAAAAACTTTGTTAAGATGATAAATTAAGAGGAGTGGTTCCTTTGATGGAGATAAAGATTGGAAGGGGCATGAGGGAAGTTTCAGAGATTCAAGTATGTATTTTGAAGGTTTTGATCTGAGTGGTAATTATTTGAGTATATTTGATCCATAAACCTTATTGAGCTGTACATTATGATTTGTATATGTTATAAATGTTATATTGCAATAAAAAGTATATCTTTAAAAAAGACATAATGCAAATCATGTATTATGGTTTGGATATGAGGTGTCCCCCAAATCCCATGTGTAAGACAATGCAGGAATGTTAGAGGTGAAATGTTTAGGTTACAAGAGTTCTAAGAGAGCCAAGCAGTGGATTGATATACTGATATGGATTAACTGGGTCATAATTGTAGGCAGGTAGGGTGTGGCTAGAAGAAGTAGGTTACTAAGGGTGTGATTTTGTGGTTTGTATTTTATCCTTGACTGTTGTATCCTGAGCTGATTTCCTCCACTTGCCCTTCTGTCATGTTTTGCCTCACTTAACGCCCAGGGCTATGGTGTCAACTAACCAAGTACTGAACTTCTGAAACCATGAAGTAAAATAAAAAAAATTCCTCCCCTAATCTGTTCTTGTAAGGTCTTTTGGTCAAACAAAGGAAAAACTGGCTAAAATGGAGATTGGTACTGAGAAGAAGGGGTTATTGCTGTGACTAACCTGACCAAGTGGTTCAGAAGCCTCTAGAGCTGGTATTTGAAAGGAATTTTGAAAAGTTTAGAGATGCAGGTTAGAAAACCTTTAGGATGTTATAAGCAGAGCTCAATGGGAGATTCTGGTGGAAACTCAGAAGACCAGAATGCTGAAACTGTGAGTCAAAATAAACTCTCTCTCCTCTAAGATTTGTGTCTTTTGGTCACAGTGATGAAAGTGTGACTAAAATATCATATTATTACCAAGTTTAAAAACAATTAGTGTTTTCCCATTGCACTGAGAGTAAAATCTAAAATCCTTAATAAAACCTATAAGGCACTGCATAAATTAACCCTGTCTAAATTTCCAATCTCTTCTTAAGTATTTCCTCCTCAGTTGCCATACCCGCTCTGATCTTCCTTCAATTTCTAGAACATATCCATCTCCTTTCAGTCTTAAGCTTGTTGTTTTCTCTACCTGGGACATGCTATCCCCAGCTCTTTGCACAGAGTGCTCAATCTTATCCTTCAACTCAGTCAATGACACCTCTTTAGAGAAGTGCTTCTTGTCTGTCCTATCTAAAGTTCCTGTGTTATTTTTCTATTTGCTGCTCTAACAAATTTCCTCAATAGCTTTAAACAAAACAAATATGTTACCTAACACTTGCAAAGGTGAGGAATCTGAAATGAGTTTCACTGGGATAAAATCAAGGAGTGCTTTCCTTTTGGGCATTCTAGGGGAGAATTGATTTTCTTGTGCTAACCAGCTTTTGGAGACACCTGCATTTCTGGGTTTGTGGACCTTTCTTCCATTTTCACAGCCAGCAGCAAAGCATCTTTAAATCTCTTCCTGACTCCAGCACTGTTTTTATTGCCTTTCTCCTTCACTTTTAAGAATTCTTGTGATGTCATTGGGTTCACCCATATAAAACCCAGGGTAATCTTGTGATCTCAAAATTAACTAATTAGCAATGTTAATTCCCAACTGCTATCTAATATAACATATTCACAGTTTCTGGGAACTAGGATATATACATACTGAGAGAAGGGGATTGTTCTGCCTTCCACAATCTACCTTCTTTCTTTAGTACAGTATAATGTTTATTTTAAAGAGAAGTAATAATAATTTTAAATCATTTTTGCATATTTCTTTACATTTTCACTAACTACTCCACACCACCATGACTTCTATGAGACCACAAAAATATTTGTCCTTTCTCTTCTATTTATCCAGTCAGTGCTTAGCACAATATGTGGCACATTGCAGAAGTTCAGTAAGTATTTGTGGACAGAATGAAAAATTATTATGATATTAACCTATATTTTGAAACTTAAAAACTCTTTTTGGATTTTATTTTTCCTGTTCATATATTGTATCTTGGCAGAAGAGAAATTTCTGGAGGAATCACAACATATATTTTCTCAAGTTCTTCATTATGCTAACTCACTTTGGAAAATCATGCCTACAGGTAAAGGCCCATATTTATCACATATGTATCTTCATCTTTTATTGGATTTAGAAGAATAATCTATAAATTGCTTCCCCATGGAGAAGAGCACATCACAAAAATCATGCAGCTGAAGAAGAGATAATCTAGGATGAAGAGTTAAAATTATATATTTCAAAGGGAATTTTGACATGATTTGATGGTGGATTTGATGGAATGTTCAAAGTAGTTATGAAAGCTAATTTTTTAAATGTAATTATTTTAAAACTTTGAAAAAAGAAGGATTAGGAGAGGAATTAGAGCTGGTAAGTATGGGGAACTCTTTCAAGGAATCTTTGTAAAGAAGAGAGAAATTAGCAGTAACTGGTAGGAAAAATAAGGTCAATAGATGGCTATTTTAAGATGTGAGATATAGCAACCTTCTTGTACACTGATAGGAAAGATTCAAAAGAAAGGAGAAAACTGATAATATAGGGTGATAAAAAGCAATGTCTTTGAGTGCATGTTTGAGAATAAGTGGAAAGGTGGCCTTAGCTATGAGCATAGAGAGTTCATCTAATGGTCAAGGAGCAAGAAAGAGAATTTCTTATTTCTAGGTTCATGGTATAAAGGCTGAGGAGAAACCAGAGTTACATTTTGAGATGAATATAGAAATAATGTACTCAGGGAGAACTAGGTTTCAATTACATAAAGAAGATCATTTTTCAGAAAAGAGGTCGAGTATATAAGAAATTTTGATAATGGTTGACCACAGCAAATAGTAGAAAGGTTTCAGGAGTTGAGGAGAGGTAGGAATAACATAAGAAAAATAAATCTACTAAATGGCAAGGGAGTAATTCTCTAGGTAAAAGAGATAATGGGGTAGTTCTGAAGTTTTAGAAACTGACATAAAACATGAAGTTAATTTTGATGGGCCCATACTCATAGTGGTGATAGGCTATAACATGGGTGCAGGAGGTTAAAAACTTTTTGCCAAAAAATTCATGATTCTGGAGGTCTTACTTAGTTAAAACTGATGACTTTCTTTAAGCACAGACACCTTTTATCTGTGCCAATGGAGATATGAAGATCAGGGACAAGGGGCAGTTTCTACCTAGTATGAGAGTTTCTTTGCATACCCTGATATTTATTATCCATAGCAAGAGGAATCAAGGTTCCGACTTTCTGCCTTTTTTGAAGTCAAAGCCACTTCTGAAGCGCATGATTCTCAGGAGATGAGAACACTGGGATGATAACTGAGCTACCTATGCTGCCAGTTCTCACATGGGTCAATGGCCTGTGAGAACCAAAGGGCAACAAGGATGATTGAGAATTAGGACTGAGCTGAAGAATATTCATGTTTTCCTGCAGTTAGAATGAGTACTCCTGAGATGTGGAAAGTTTAGTTAGAACTTCACAGATGAAATTTTTCTTCAAGTTTAAAAGTTGCCTTCATTCTATCACTAAGATCAGAAACACAATAGCCTAATCAGTAACTGTGGACACTTTGAAACATCCTAATATTTAGGAGGAAATTAAAAGTAAGTCTAGCTTGCTATCAATGTTAAAAATCACAAACAGACAGATACATACTGAGTCACTGTAATAATACTCTAGTCTTAGTTCACTGAGTCTCCACAGATTCAATTTGGCATCAAATAACAGCCCATTCTTCTCTGCCACATAGTCATTTGGAGCTGATGAGGAGATAGATAGCACATTAGCTACTGAGAAGAAGAAAGAAGTGACCTCAAGTGGCATTATGTTTTGGAAAAGTCTGAAACATAGTTTGAACTGTTTTTCTGAGAAACACCAACCAAAATCAGAGACTTTCATCATGACACCTTTTCTTAAATTAACTTAATTAATTAGGGTTCAGAAGCCTAAATTTGCTTCTGGTTATGTCTGTAATACAAGTTAGGAGATTATTCTTACCTGAAATTTTTCTGACTATACAAGAGAAAAATAATACTGTTTAAGAGTGAAAACCAGATATTTCAACTATAACCTCCAGTATGAAAAGTATATCACATCTTCAGTGTGAGGCCTTAACTAAGAGGCAAGAAAAGTAAACTGCTTCTCTCAGTGACACTCACTGATGAAAAAAAGGGAACCAGAGGCAGGTGCCAGATTCAAAGGGGGACTCCTATAAATAATACCTACAAAATGAATTAGGTTCTTAGAAGGACATAATGTACCAACACAGATGAACAACATTTTAAAATAGCATGCTAAGATGGCAATAGGGATTTAATTCACCTTGATACCAATTCCCCTAAAGTCAATCTGCCAATGCCAATTTACCTAATTAATTCACCTAAAATTAACATTTTCTAGAGCAGTGATTCTCAGTCCTGGGCATGCATTGGGTGGTTCTAATCTGGGAAATTAAAAAAAAAAAATAAGAATACCCAGGCTACAACACAACATTCTGATTTATTTTGCCTGTAGTAGAGCCCAGGAACATCAGATAAAGTATATGAATCCAATTAAGTTTGCATTTCAGATAAAACAAATAATAATGTCCTCTAAGAATGTCCCAAATATTGCCTTGGACATACTGCATGAGATATGCTTATAATAAAAGACTATTCATTATTTATTTGAAATTAAAATTTAACTGGACATTCTGTTTTCATCTGTTAAATTCCTGACTCCATCAGTAACTCTAGGCATAGCAGAACTATCAGTTGCTGTAATATATGTAGAGCATGCAGATTGGGTTCCTTTAGTGTTTTCTGAATAATTTCACATATTTTTAAAAGTAAAATTATTCCCATTTCTTGGCAGTTCAAGAATTTATTTTTAGCCTGTTAGTTTCTAATGGATTGTCAAGTATTTGCATTAGTTTTATTTCTAAAAATATTTAAAATACATTGTGCTTTGTGTGATTCCTCAAGTTTAATCCTTTTAAGTATTTACTTCTTTTTTGCTATTTACTGATGGTTTTTTATTCTTTTGTGCTATTTCATATTAACTTATAGGAGTAATTTACATGCATAGAAATTGTCTCTTTTCTATGATATGAATAATGTTATATAGTTATGTGTCAGTGACAGTGACACATTCTGAGAAATGTGTCATTAGGTGAGTTTCTTTTGTGAACTTCTTTGAAGGTACTTACACAAACCTAGATGGTAGGGGACATAGTGTAATAGTCTAATAGGCTATACAGCATAGCCTATTACTCCTAGTGTACCAACCTGAACAATGTGTTACTGTACTAAATAATGTAGGCAATTATATCACAATGGTATGCATTTGTGTATCTTAAAACATCTAAACATAGAAAATATGTTGGAAATATTTGGAAAATATTTGGAAAATATTAGGTATATAGAAATTTTCAGCTCCATCATTGTATATATGGTAAGTCATTGACCAAAATGTTCTAATGCAGTTCATGACTGAGTTTTTATCCTTTTGTTCATGGTAGTTTTTGTGATGTAATTTTAAACTTTTATATATTCAAAATAAATATTTTCTCTTTTGCCCTCTTATAAGGTCTTTGTTCACTTTGAGATTTTTTTAAAATTACCCATTCTATGGTATAACATACTAGTATAAAACACTTTTTTTTAGTTGTTGATAGACCTTTTATTTATTTATATGCGGTGCTGAGAATTGAACCCAGTGCCTTACACATGCCAGGCAACTGCACTACTGCTGAGCCACAGCCCCAGACTTCCACACTTACTTTTAATAGTTTTCTTACATCCCTCCCCAACCCTGATGTTTCTCACTGTATGTGTTTTTTAGTTCATCTTGAATTGATTTTAGTGTATAATCTTTTTCAATTTTTTATTATGGTAAAATACACATATGATATAACATTTTAACCAATTTTTAAAATGCATTTGTAGCATTGTGCAATAATCACCATCCTTCATCTCCATAACTTTTTTCACTTTGTAAACTGTAACACTGTGTCCATTAAATAATAACTCCATTTTCCTCCCTCCCCACAGACCCTGGCAACCACCATTCTACTTTCTTTCTCTGATTTTTACTCTAACTACCTCATATATGCAGAATCTTGTAGTATTGGTGTTTTGGGTTTTTTTTTTTTTGTGTGTGTGTGTGTGTATGTGTATGTGTGTGTGTGTGTGTGTGTGTGTGTGTTTGGCTTATTTCACTTAGTATAGTGTTCACAATGTTCATCCATTGTTATGATTTAGATATGAGGTGTCTCCCAAAAGCTCCTGTGTGAGACAATGCAAGAAAGTTTAGGGGTAAATGATTGGGTTATGAGAACCCTAACCTAATCAGTGAAACAATCCACTTGAATGGATTAACTGGGTAATAACTATAGGAAGGTAGATGTGACTGAAGGAGGTAGGTCACTGGGGGCTTGCCTTTGGGGTATGCATTTTGTCCCTGGTGAGCAGCGCTCTCTCTGCTTCCTGACTGTCACATACTGAGCTGCTTTCCTATGCCACACCCTTCTGCCATGATGTTCTTCCTCACCTTGGGCCCAGAGCAATGGAATAGGCTGTCTATGCACTAAGACCCCTATAACCAGTAACACCAAATAAACTTTTCCTCTTCTAAAATTGTCCTTGTCAGGTCTTTTGGTCACAGCAGTGAAAAAGTTGACTAAAGCATCCATGTTGTAGAATATATCAATTCCCTTCCTTTTTAAAGCTGAATAAAGGAGCTGGGGGTCTAGCTCAGTTGGTAGAGTATTTGTCTCGCAAGCTCAAGGCCCTGGGTTCAATCCCCAGCACCAAAAAAAAAAAAAAAAAAAAAAAAAAAAAAAAAAAAAAAAGGCTGTCTATTTGAGTCTATTGCCTTTTTTTTTTTTTTTTTTTTTTTAAACTAGGAATTAAACTCAAGGATACTTTACCTCTGAGCTACATTCCCAGTCCTTTTTTGTTTTCATTTTGAAACAAGGTCTCATCAAGTTGCTTGAGGATCTCACTTAGTTGCTATGGTTTGGCCTTGAACTTGCAATTGTCCTGAGTCAGCCTCCTCAGTCACTGGCATTTCAGGTGTATACCACCACACTTGGCTTCTTGCCCATTTTTAAAATTTCTATTTATTTATTTATTTATTTAGAGACAGTGTCTCACTAAATTGCTTAGGACCTTGCTAAGTTGCTTAGTATGGGAAGGTTAATGTTTTGCTGATCAGTTCTATTTTTTGACTATAGAGTTTTTAAACATTGCAATGGAGATTTCACCTGTAAAAAGTTATAAGGCCTTTACTATTATGTGTACACACTTGTGTTTGTGTTATATGTTTGAATGTACGTATGTCCATATATCATATATGATGAGCGCTCATGAAAAAATGGATCCAAATATTTTTTTTATTCACGCATTAGAAAAGAATCAGTGGAGGGAAAAAGAAAGTAACTGAGAGAGGATTGATTGTAGAGGGGGGAAGAGGAGGAAGGAGGAGGAAGAAGAAGGAAGAAAAAAGAAACAGAAATAGATTCCCAGTCACTGAAAATTGGCTCAGACGCCATATTGTCAGCTTTTTAAAAATGGCTCAGTACTTCCTCTGTGCCTGATGCTCTTGTAAGTTCTTTACAAATATTAAGTATTTTAACTGAGTATCTTTCCTGATATGTAGTTACACATTAGTGTCAAAGCTTACTTTATTGGTATTATTAACATATATTCCTAACTTTTTCAATAAATGTAATACCTACAAAAAGCTGACTCCGGGTCTGCTACTTGGGAAGTTAATTTTACTTCCATTCAAGTACCAGAGAACCAGGAGCAGTGACATGTGGGCTCCTTTTCAGAAAAATGGAAGACAAAATCTTGCATTATCTGGTTTGGTAATTATGAAGGTTAGTGCTGTAGAGCCAAGGTAATTGGCCTCTAGTGTTTGATGGTTTCCAAGCTCCTGATCTAGCAAGCCCCTTGGGACACAGGCCTAATGCACTGTGCTTTTTCTACTGTAATGTCAAGTCTGCATTTGTTACAGTAATTATCCATTGCACAAATATATAGACTGAACATTGATTCTGAGATCTCACACTGCAATCTATCTAATATATCCACTGGGCCAAAAACACCATCAATATTTCACACAGTTTCAAAGCCAAATTTGCTGCTCAGATGTTTAAAGTCATCTTGTATTCTGGTAAATAGTTGATACTGTAAGCTAGACCAGTCAAATAATATTCTTAAGATGGAAAAATGTTCAAATTTATGATAATGAAAGAAATGCAAATTAAATTACAACTTTTACATATCACATTTTCAAAAATAAGAAAGACTAATAAATGCAACATAGGGCAAGGTGTAGAAGTTCTCATGAGCTATTTCTACAATTTTGAAATATGTAGAAGTTTAATATTCCTGTTGTTTTATTTATTCCATTTTTTTTTTTTTTTGTACAGAGGATTGAACATAGGGGAACTTGACCACTGAGCCACATCTACAACCCCATTTTGTAGTTTATTTAGAGTCAGGGTCTCACTGAGTTGCTTAGCACCTCGCTTTTGCTGGGGTTGGCTTTGAACTCACGATCCTCCTGCCTAAGCCTCCCCAGCCACTGGGATTAAAGGTGTGTGCCACCAAGCCTGGCACTTATTCCACTTTTAAGAATAAAAGTTAGCTCAGATCTTCATTTGTAGAGTGCTTGCCTCACATGCACTAAGCACTGGGTTCAATCCTCAGTGAGCGCACACACACACACACACACACACACACACACATATACACACACACACATATACACACACACACACATACATACACACACACATACATACACACACACACATACACACACTGAAAACTGCATATTCTACCTCTTGATGCTCTCTTTTGTGATACTCAATCACACTCTTAGCTTTTCCATACCCCTCTGTTCACTACTTTGTGAGACTGAAGTGATTTATTTGCTTGGCAATTTGGGGAAAAATAAACTGTTAATACTTGGCTCAGCTCTGCCTCTTTTCCTCCTTGGAATTGAGCTGCCTTCTGGGAATAATAGTTCTTTCCTTCTCCACACTGTTTTTTTAATTAATACTGTAATAGAAAATCTGACAAATTCAGGGGAATTTTAACAGTCTCATTTGGCACTAACACTAACCTGTGCCTCTAGCTCATCTTTATAATTAATAAAGTGAATATTTTAATGTTTTATGCCACTATTTTATTTATCAACTAATTCAATACCTTGGACAAGGGAGAAGTTGTTATTTATTAGGTATTTTCAACCATTCAGTTATATATGCTTCAAAAAAGGAATGAAAGAATAGATTCAAAACTTAATAGTACCTCTCTGTAGTTGTTTCACTTGCAAATTTCTATGTTCTGGACTTTGGAAATCTGTATTTTACTATTTATTCATTTATATTTATGTATCCCATTTTTATTTGTTCTTTTTAGATATACGTGACAGAGAGTGTACTTTGACATATTATACTTATTCTAATTAGGATTCCATTCTTGAGGTTCTACATAATGTGGAGTTTTACTGGTTGTGTATTCACACATGAATGTAGGAAAGTTATATCCTATTCATTCTTCTGTCTTTCCTATTCCCATCCGCCCCTTACCTTCATTCTCCTTTGTGCAACCCAATGAACTTCTACTCTCCACTGCTCCCCCCCCCCCCGATTATGTGTTAGCATCCACATATCAGAGAGAACCTTCAGCCTTTGTTTTTTAGAGGACTGTATTATTTCACTTAGCGTGATAGTAGGCTTAGCTTGCAGAAGACCTCTTCCTGTGCTGGGGTTGTAGCTCTGTGGTAGAGTACTTGCCTAACACATGTGAGGCAGTGGGTTTGATCCTCAGCACCACATAAAAATAAATAAATAAGATAAAGGTATTGTGTTCATCTACAATAATTTTTTTTCAAAAAAGACCTCTTCTTCACCCTATAATTAACCATCCCTAGGTGAGATCTAGCAATGCCTTTCTGTCCCAGCTACTACTCCCAAATATGTGCATCACCCATTGATGCTTACCAGATACCTGACTTGAGCTCTTAGCTTGCTGTACCACTGTGAAAGTTGTGAAAGGAAGGATGGAGATTCCAGATTCCAAAGTACCTAGAAAATTGGCCCTATCCTTGAGGAGAACAAAGAGGAAGATAATCTGGAAAGTTCCTACAGCTGAGAAGAAATATGTGCTTTGTCTGAATAATGAGTGCTGTTAACCATGGGGAATGGAATAAACCAAAGGACTTGGGAATGTCATTCTTAAAAGACTAGTGTGAGAGATAAAACAGTATTGATAATTTAGTATAAAAATATTCTAAAGCAGATGGTTTTGTAATTGGTATTTTTTTTTAGACACATGAATAACTGCCTTGATATTTAGCAGACACAGATTCATTATTTGGTAAGCAATTGATTTTTTCTTAAAATGAAGTCGTCCATTCCATAGATACAAATCTCATATATCTATTTCTCAGCCAAGATATAACAACCTAGAATCACATTAGATTGCTTTATGTCTAATGTTCAAACAAATGGTATTAAAATATCACAAGTCTGAGCAAGTATTTAAATTGTATTTGAAGCTTCTGTTTTTCCTATGTGCATCTTAATCTGTGACTGGATGGAGAAATTTGGGGGTGAAATGGATTTCCCATGAAGTTGTTTTGGGTAGGTAAATGATGACAAATCTTTCTAACCTTTTTCTTTCTTATGAATGTTAGTCTCTGTTTTTCATCATCCACCTGTAAGTAGAATTTTAGTTTACTGTTGATTACTAAAACAAGTGTATGTTCAGATAAAGGGATATGACTTTTATAGAGTAGTTCACATAAAGTTCATAATGATTTTCCAAACTTCCTCTGAAATATACATAAGCCAGGATTTATAAAGCTCAACTACTGAATTTATTATTGAAAACAAGTACTCCTTTTGTTTTTAGGAATAAAAATTTGGCTGTAACCCAAATGCCTTAATAAAGAAAAAGCTGAATGCAATATGATCTGACCCTCATATAGAACTTATACAGGAATTTAAAATACTTTTTTGAGTTGACCTGGAGAAGTTTCCAAGTTAAGATAAGTTTAAAAATATATACATAATAACAATTATGACATTATTTTGTTTTTATTTTTAAATTTTATTTAATTTTTTAAATTTTATTTTGATCCTATGTTTATGTTATATGTATAAATGCATAGAGAAAAATGTGGGAAAACACACCTATTAGCAATGGATATTTGTGTGAGGGGGAACTAAAAGAAATGAGTGAGGAGATGAGTGGGTTTTCTTTATATGTCTCTAGATTCTTTGATTTATTTAAAAGAACATGCATTACTTTTACAATAAAAATCCAATATGTCATACAATTAATATAGTAAGGCTAGCAAAAGCAAAGCCTAAAGTAAGAGTTGTTTAACCAGTCCTCATACATGTTTGTGCATTAGTTGTCAATTTTTTCAGCTTTATCCAGATACTGGCTGAGTAATTGAGTAGTTGACTAAATTGCTCATGTTCTTTGTGGATCAATGATCTCCAGTTCACATTTTCTAACCTAACAAATTGCTGGGCTTTGTGCTTTTTACTACCTAATTTCTTCACTTGACTTCTTTAATTTTTACTTTCTAATTTCATTGTAAAAATTAGACTCCATATTACAGAAGTCAATCTACTAGTGTACTCGAAGAGGAACTTAAGCTCAAAGACAAATTCATAGATTTTTTTTTAAGGAAAAAGATTTTTAAGACTTTATGTTTCAACAGACATTTCCCCATGAATCAACCTCAGGAGAAAATCAGAACCACTAACATTTTACCTAACTGGTAATGTTATGTACCATTCTTGGGTACAATTTCAAAGGGAAGCTAGCACCATACTCATTTACTAAGGACCCCTTCTTAATTATAATAAAAGTCTGTGTGTGTGTGTGTGTGTGTGTCTGTCTGTCTGTCTGTGTGTACATGCACATAAAATCAGAGAGGACGTCTTGGTTACAAGATTTATCCTGCCTGTCAACAGCCAAGTTAATTCAGGGGAAAAACAATAATATCAGCTTTTTCTTAACAAGAGGAAGTACATGAAAACCTGATTATATAGGGTCAAGTAATGTTCAATTTGATATTTTTTAGGGAAGTTCTTAAGGTTTCAAGTCCTGATGAGGTACATCTGTAGTTTTTGTTTGTTTGTTTGTTTACTTATTTTAATGTATCTCTTGATGTTTTGTTGATTTTAAAATTTTAATTTAACACCAGAATAAGTCTTTGTTCAATTACATTTGCACTTTGGGATTTTGAGCTTAAAAAACATAAAATTCATGGCCACAACATCCTAAGACTAGAATCTTTACCTAGGAGCCTAAAAGCCACTAGCCAAAATTCCAGATACTAATTAGGGGAATCATCCTTTGAAATCAGTTGCAGTTCTTCTAAAGAGTAAATCTGCACTCTGATTGTGTGAGACCCTTACAAAGTACCCTAGCTCTTAAGAGAAACGCAAATTGACTTGTCCTTTATTACCTGTGGGATTCTAGGCAAATGTGTAGGTGTGTTGGTGTTTCCGTTTTATCCATTTGCCAAAAAGAAGTTGTTGGAGGTAACACTTCTCTTTCCTGATGTTATACTTAGACTCATGGGATTTGTTCATTTGAAAATGCAGAATGACTTCAAGCCTTTTGGTCCCTGGCTTTCAGATCACTAATCATTGAGGTGGAACACCTATAAACATGCTGTTCACTTGAACACTTAGAGAAGTGGTTGTTATTCATGATGGAAATAGGTAAGGAGTAATGAAACGGACTTGACTTTTTTTTCCTCCAGGAATGAGCAAAAAAGTGGAGTAAATAAACTATTTTAATGCCAAATCTATGTTGATTCATTTTGCCATCTCTCATTCATATTTTAATCAATAGGAAAAGTGTTCTGAGTCTAATAGCTGTTATCTGTGAAAAAGGGGTACAGAAGTGGAAGAAAAGGACTATAAATAATAACAACCATTTATTGAGCACTTCAATAAACATTGTGTTAAAAAGTTTGAGATTATCTTGTTAAAACTTCCCCACAAATCTCTAATATCTATTCTATAATTATCCTCATTTTAGAAATGAGGAAAATGAGGCTGAAACACAGAAGTAGTAATTTAGCCCAGGTTCCCATCTAGTCATTGACAGAACTTAACAATTAATAATTAGAATCCTTCAGCATTCCAAGTTAGCTGAGAAAGTCCCAGTTTACATCTTGATTCCTAAAGTAATTAACTGTATCTTCTTAACATTTAAAACATGGGTTAAACAAATTATATTGTCATTCTGTCGCAAGGTTTTTCAATCTTGACATTTTGGGCTGGAAAATTACTAGTTGTGGAAGGTTGTCCTGTGTATCATAGGGTTTTTGATAGCACCCCTGGTATCTACCCATTAGATGCCAGTAGCAATGGCCGCCACAAGTAATAAAGATTACAATGTCCCCAAACATCTTCAAATGCTCCCTAGGGGTCGGGGAGTGGAGGACTGCTCCAGGTTAAGAACCATTATTGTACCTAAAGCCTATGCTAATAAAAAATTGAACTATACAAGGACAATATAACTTATTTGTTATAGAGCATGTACTATGAACTGAACCTACTCAGTAGGGTAGCATATATTCTATGCTCAATAAAAGTTAATTTCAGATGCTTCTCACTCTCAAAATGGCCCACATTCTCTCTTGAATATGTAGCTCTTTCTTTCCCCCCAAAGATGTCTCTCTCTTGAGATGCCCTGCATTCTCCCTTTTGAATGTGTATTAGCTTTCCTAAATAAAGCTGTCTCTTAAAAAAACAAAAAGTTGATTTTATAAGGCATTATTTGACTTTCCAATTATAGAGAGCTACAAGAACTGTAATGATCAAACTGACTGGAGGGGCTCTAGTAATAAAAAACATTTTGATGTGATTCCTTTTTTTCAGTGCTGGGGATCAAATGTAGGACTTTATGTATGCTAGGCAAGTAGAGTACCACTAGCTATAATCTCAGCCCTGGTCTGTTGCAATTCTTATTAAGAAGACTGAAATAATGTGAAGGGAAGTAATCAGCATCCTCCTGGCTTCCCATTCTAATAATATTATAGAGGTTTTTTTTTTTAATTCCATTGATGTTTTACCTCAGTGATGAACATAAAAACCAGTGTAATCGCCAGAGGGTGTTACAGTAAGTTTGATACTATGGCAATCTTCTTCAGTAATAATAGCTCATGATAATCAGTGTTCTATTTTTCCTACCCTTATACTTAGAAATGACCACCATTTCTTTCATACCACCAGTTTCCATTTATTAGCAATAACAGAGGAAATACCAATAGCACCAATTAAAAATGAATCCACATGACGTGTTTTATCCTTACAGCTGTAATGGACTAGTAACTAACATGGATTGGAAAGCACTTCACAAATTTAAAAAGTGCTGTACAGATACATTATAATTATCATCATTAATAAATTAGCCCGATTCTCCTAGTTCAAAAGGCACATAAGGTCAGTTACATGGGCTTCAGTGGGGCAAAATGATCACAACCTACAATGTAGCAATGGTTTACATGTGTTGGCAACAAGTTTTACCCCATGCAATCCTGCAGAGCTGAAGTTACACACCCTTCAAAATATGGGAGAATGAAGCTAAAAGTAGACAAGACAGGTTTTTTTTTTTTTTTTAGATTTAATGCCTTTTTTTCTATGACAGACTCCTACTTCCTTTATATTACCTTTTAAATATATCAAACTTGTAAATCGTACATAACAAAATTAAAATGTGTTATTTAAGGTAACAGTAAATTTTATTATTTTCTATGAGCTGATATTCCAGATAGCATTAGAATTTCAAGCATTCTGCAACTTCAAAGAGGTCAGATTGGTAAAATTTGTGCTTGCACACCTTCAGGGAATATCTCCAGTATTCATTCCAGAATTGTTACTAGAAAAAAACAGCTTTATCCATTCCCTTGCCAGAGGAATCTTGGCAAGAGCTAGCTCTTGGCTGACCATAAATAAAATTCCTTGAATCACCAGTATCTTGATTTAAGAAAGAAATTTTACTGTGTCTTTCATACACAAAAGCGGATTAACAATGGTTAAAAAAACACTACTCCACTTTTTCACAGGTGTACAAAAGGAAATATAATGGAATTACATTCAACAATAAAGCTTAAAGTTCACTCTAGGTAATAGTTGCATTAACATTCACATACACAAGCACAGAGTAAGTATATTTCAGGAGTCTTATAATAGCATACAGCATACATATGGGAGATTGATTTCAGGTAACATCATAGGTGTTAGTAAGATTAGCAATTCAGAGTGTTATAGAAAAGGATAACTAAACCAAAGAGAAGGTGTAGGCTAGCACACCAAGACAAGTCACAGAATTAGAGGATTGAAAAGTCTGCTCACTGTATGTATGCGAAAACAGTATTTTTCTTCAATTTCTGGGTCTTGATATAGTTGGTTAGAGAAGGTTGTGTATTCAAAGTGCACATTATTTTTTCTTAGAAAAGAGAAAGAAAGATCCTTTTATTTAGTAATTAATACATGCAAGAGGCAGCCCCAGAGTGACCTGAAAGAGTAAAGCTGTGATTGGCGGGTGGCCGGTATAATACAGATGTTTCAGGCAATTCTCTTAAAGCACTTCTGTAGCAGCAATGATCATTTAAATGGCTGTAGACTGAATTCTCTTTCGAGGGGAGTTTAGGGGAAATATTCATCATATTTCTCTTTGAAGATTTATAGTTATAGACTTTCTCTTTTTTAAATAAATCTATCAAATAACAAACAGCATAAAATGAGGTGTTGGGTTTTTCTTTTTTTCTTTTGCTTTTGCATATGTGTTTGGAAAAGGATCTAGCCTTTTCATAAACATTGTGTGCAAAAGAATTTTTAATAAAGTGAGCACAAGGACATATACAGGAAACACATCAGATCTGCTTCTGTTGCCCTGGTTGACCCTCTGTTAAACACTGAACTGTTTGCTTGTACGTATAATGCAGGTTTTAGGTACAAGGACACCACAGCAAACAGACTTTAGGAACTCCTAAAGCCTTGTCAGCGGGGGAAAGTTTTGTCTGCTAGAGGTTGGCCACTACCTCTTGAGTTATAAAATTTAGAAAGTCTGGTTTCTTCAGTCTCACATTTCCCCTCCAGACTGATAACTCCCACTGTTTACTTGCCTTTATTTCCCAGCCCTTTTTGTGCAAATAGTCTAATCTGACCCACCTCAGCCAATATCTGGCACTGAAATATCTGCAGTGGCCACAAACACCCAAGCTGCTCAATCTCAAAATCATTCAGCCTGCCCTGCAAGTGTCATCAAGACAGGATCCCCGGAGCACAGGGCAGAGAGTCCAACCTCTCACTGGCGGGACTGGGATGCTTCTCCTTTGCGGCGGAGGAGAAAGGAAACTTGGGTCTGCTTTTTAGGTTCTGAAAACAAGCCAGAGTGGAGAGAAAGAGTTAACACCAGACTTAGGAAAGCTTTTAAGACAAAACCTGTAAAATTTGGTCTAAACATATACAGGGGAACTTTCTGCAGATTTCTGAGGTCTCTAAGAGGGCTCATGTTGATAGGAGAAGGGAGCAGGGAGTTGCTACATGGGAAGAGATTTGCCATTATTACAAAAACTGGCTAAGTGGCTTGTTTCCATTTGAGGACCTCACTGGTCACTGTTGTCAGTCGTGCTGTTCCCTTTCTCCTTTTTCTCCTGGGTCTTGTTGCCCTTCTTCTTTTTCTTCTTTTTCTTGGTCTCCTCCTTTTTGCCGAAGGTTATGAAGTCACTTTTATCAATTTGGCTGTTAGTAGGCTCCTGCCGGATGGAGATGATCGCAGGAGATCCTGGGATAATGAATTTGTCTGGCAACTCACCGGGACCGGATTGTTTCGGGTTGCCTGGTCCGTATTTAAAGGTCCAGCTGTTGCTGTTGACTCCAGCACCGACTGGAGGGGACACCTCTCCTGCCTCTGGTTCTGAAAGACAAAATGTCAAAAAAAAAAATCAGTAAGGGTCAACATAGGCCCTTGAAGCCACTCTACTGGGAGAGAACAAGAAAAGCTGTACAGACAGCTGGGTCCCCAAGAAATTGTGGGTTATTTCTTGAAACCTCAGGGGAGGGCCAATGTATGGAAATCAGCAGGATGGAAGATTTTTTTCACCAGGGTGTCCAAGAATTTAGTTTTCTAGTAACATAATTTTTATCTGTTGTGATGAATTTCCTAAACAACATGATTATGATGATCTTACTCATCTTACTTACTTAAATACAAGACAAGAAATATATTGGATTAAAACAGAAAATGCAGCTTTTGGTACATGGATTAGAGAAAACTTTTGCTACAAATGTATTTTGATTTGTACTCTACCTAAAACATAAATAAACTTTTAAACCAATTAGTCAGTCCTAATCCTATTGTAATAATCTTGAGAGGTGGTGGGATGGAACAAACAAGAGATGGGAAAAAGTAGAATATAGATAGATACTGCACCACATAAGAGAAGGGAATCCTGTTGTAAAATGGTCTTATTTGTTTGGATAAAACTTGGGAGCCAATCTCACTTTCCAAACCAAGTCCCCTCCCTCAGTGTGGTCACAGTCCAGTTGGGACATACACTCAAGCAATTATAAGTCAGTCTAATACATGGAACAACAATGAATTCATATAGTGGGACTCCAGAGAAGAAAATTCACTCATTTTACTTGAGAAAGGTAGGGGGATCTGCAAGAAGAGGTGAAAATTGCACTGAGCCTAGGGGAAATGATTATGCACCCATGGGGGTTTTCAATACAAGACTTTCCCAAGAGTCTAGTTGGAAGACATACCACAGAGTCAGGGCAGAAAAGAAGAGTAATGGCATGTCAGGGCAGAGTGATCCCAGGAGTCACGACCCTGGAACTCTTTGACATTGCAGCAGTGTTTATGTATCTGACGCTGCTCCTTTGGTGGAGATGTGAAAACTTCTTCCAAATAATCAGTTGCAGTTTGGTACTATCTGGATCTGCTATTTCCATGTTTTACTCCCTATCACTTCTCAATGTCCTCTAATTATCGATCATGTCAAGCTCACTATATTATTTCCAAAATCAATGGTCACATTTTAGTCCTCAGCTTACTCAACCTCTTAGAAGCATTTGTCATTTCCTTCCTGAAACACTATTTCTTTGTCATATAGGAGAAGAATAACCCATAGGTTCTTAGTTGGACTTGAGAGCTCTGTTACACAAGACAGATTAACAAGAGAAATCAAACAAGTTTATGAACATGTATGTTTCATATGTACATAAGAAACACCCAGGGAAGTAGTAGTTCTCAAAGAGGTAGCTTTGAATTTCAGCTTACAGCATCTGCAACAAAGAACAGTAAGCTTTTAGAGAAGTGACAAAACAAAGAGGACTTTGAGTCCCTATGGCTAGCAGCTTGAGGCAAGGCAAGTAAATGGCAGATGAAGACTGGTTGGTAAAGGTTGTTAACATAGACTCCGCTGGGACCACCTCCAAGCTGAATCCAATGGTGTCCTCAGTGGCTAACCTTTGTTTTCCCTGGCAGAAGGTGGGGGAAATCTTTTATCTTGGTAAATCTATGTTCAGCTTTTAGGAAAACAGAAGGAAGGCAGAGAGAATTCGTGCATTTACTACATCTTAATTGCTTTCAGCTCAATGATCTTCCATACTTCCACCTTCTGGTTCCCCAGAGACAAAACCTTCTCCTGACCTTTCTCTCTGGCTATTCTTCATCAGTTTCCTTTGCAGGATACTCCTCTGGTATGTGTTGATGTTTCCTGAGGTTTGTCCCTAGACCTGCTTCTCTAATTTCTCTCTACTCTTTCCTTTTGAGATCTCAGCCATGTTTAGGGGTATAAATCCCATCTAAATATGCCAATGAGAAATAGATTTGTATTTCACATCTCTCTTTGTTCTAATATCATATATCTAACTGCCTATCTGATATCTCCAAAGTGGGAATTCCATGGAAATTCCAAACTGAAGGAATTTGAAATCAAACTCTCAATTCATCTTATTTACTCCTTCCTAAACCTTTTCATTTTTTGTATAGTGATACCCTATTTACCTCCCATTGCTCAAGCCAGGAAGTTCAGAGTCATTTTTCTTTCTTCTCCATTCTCTATTTATAATATATTATTAACACTTGTCTTTTCTGCCTCCTAAATATATTTTGTCTGTGTCCTCTTCTCCCCATTTTCACTTTGTTAGGACCTCATTATCCCTTTAATAAAGTACACCAATAGTTTCCTTCTTGTTCAACCTGCTTCTGTTTTTGCCTCTCTTCAATCTTCCACACAGTAGCCCAAGACATCTTTATTCCTTTAAGTCTTTCTCCCTTTTTAAAAAGGGAAGTATAGCATACGTTCAGTAAAATCCTTTAAAAATAGAAGTTAGATTAGATCATTCCTGTTTAAAATTATTCAGACTTTCTACTGCCTTGAGAAGGAAAAAAAAAAAAAAAAAACCTCAAACTCCTTAATACAACATAAAAGTCTCTTCAATAATCTGATATTTTTTATTTTCCAAATCTCCACATATTCCTTTTACCACTATACTCCAGCCACACAGGCCTTCTTTCAGTTCTTTAAATGCCTCTTGGAGTTTTGTTTTGTTTTTGTTTTTGCCTCAAGATCTTCACACTTACGGTTTCTTTTTTTCTTGAATGATCTCCCCTCCATTTTTAGCATGAATCCTCATTCTTCAAGTCTATGTTTAAATATAACTTCAGAGAAGCATTCTGTGACCATTCTAGACAAGTGGTACCCCCTTCACCTAGTAGTATTTATCACCATAAGGTCTACAGAGGCAGGAAATATATTTGCTTATTCACCAATGTATAACAAGTGTTTAGCAAACTCCTGGCCTGAACAGGTGTTGGACTATTTTGGACTATTAGACTATTTGTTGGACTATTAGACTAAATACTAATCAGTGCCTAGAAAAGCTTGCAATGGGATAAGACTCTACAGAATGATAATGAAGGAAATGGAGAGGGGAAGCTGGCTCCTTCTCTTGTCTCCAATATTCAGGTGAAGATCAAAGCAGAATGATTGTGGTTATAAAGTAAAGGAGTGTAATCATAAAACATCTGAAGAAACCCACCTGCACAGTGGGTGTGCAACTATCCTATATATTTCCCGTGCTTATAGGAATGGTGCAGCCCTTCATTGTATCACGGCCTGCCACCACTGAAGAGGGCATTAGTAATAAAATGTACAAACCCTCTCCATGAGTCCTTACAGTTTTTTCTTTGGGATAGGTAAATCGTATGCAGCCCTGGGGTTGAACATGGACGAATGAATAAAAGGACTGCTGTGAGAAGTGGAAGTGGCACCTACTCTTTAGCAGACCAAACAACTCTTCACTGATGCCACTTTTGGAGTCCCCACAGACACTGAGGTAATGCATGTAAAGTGTTAAGCTTGATCCTCAGCACAATGTAAAAGCTCCATAAATGGTATCACATATGGCTAACTATATATGGCACAGCTCTTGGGATTAGGAGAGCCAGATAAGGATATTGTGAATTTATAGCATGCAGTAGGGAGAAGGCATAAGCAGCTTTCTTTTCTCCCTCCAACCCTTTCCCTTATACCATGCTTATCCTGCCAGAACTGACACCATAGCAGTTTGGGGATGGGACAATAGATATATATTTTTTTCCTCTGAGGCTGAATTTTATTTGTCTAAGATAATCAGATCTGCAATTGAACCAAAATCTGCCTATTAATCTTTAAATATGGACCCTTTCTCTGAGAGACTGAGATTAAAAGAAAAAAAAAGAAAGAAATATTTTAGAAAATGGTTAAGATCCTCTGATTTGGTGCCTAAAAGAGGGCTTCAGCATCACCCCACAGTTCTCTAGTTGCTCTCACAAGAGCCCAGAATGAAAAATTTTCCAGCTATATACAGGACTACCTGAGGTCTGAGGGCTGACATTCAAAAAATGCAGAGCTCAGAAATACCTTCATTTTGTGGAGTTAAAGAACATTATTTGCTAGGTTTATTGGCCTAGGGAGTCCCTCACAGCAAGCCCATCAAGAGTTAATTTCTTTTACGTGCCACTAAGCTTCTCAAGCCTTTGCTGGGAGCATGAGTCTGACTCAGCCTAAATTCCAAGAAGCAATCAGAGATCTATTCAGGTGCATCCTCCACATGTTCAGCTTCTACAGAGCAGAACAAGATGTGGTTTCTTCAGTCCCTCACAGACATTGTGCCTAACATGTTCTGGTTGTTGTCTAAGCAAAATGTCTCTGAGGGCTGGCTCAGCAGCATCTCAATTGTGAATCATTCAGGTGAAAGGATAGCTCCAGAATCTGAAACAGCATTTCCTGACCTCCTAATCTGAGTGCCTTTTGGTTAAGAACATTGAAGAACTCTGGCTAATTTTGCCTAAAAAATGTCCTGCCTTTGGGGCAGATTCAAGGACATAATCCCTCCTGAAGAAGATGAGAAGGGAAGATAAATCATTTCTGATGGAATCCAGGATGGAGGTCAATCCCAACAAAAGATCAATGGAGGAAACATTTCTTTATTCAATGTTGCCTCCTTTCCTCCCTCCAGGGATCTCCTGTAAGTCCCTTCCCCAGTGCTCCCAGGACTTCACTCACCCTCAAATATGAGACTGAGATGCAGTCAAGACTCAAATACGAGCCTAGAAAGAGTATTTATGGCAGACATCAAGTTTGTGGGAATCCGAATCTTTAGGCAGAGCCCTTCCCAGACAGACATTCAGATTAAAACTAATAGGACTTAAAAAGTTTTAGTGGAGTATGATCATAATTATTTAAAAAATGGTGATGCTTCTTTTGGTGGGGATAGTATTGGTCAATGTCTTCACAGTGAATAGGGATACATTTAAAAGTCAGGAAAAAAAGAAGTCCTGGAGAATGAAATTGACCAAATTATGTTATGTGCCTATATAGAAATGTCACAATGAATCTCACTATTATAACTATTATATATAATTATGTATCAAAAATTTTAAGAACAAAAAGTAAAAATAAACTTTAAAAATCAGAACAACATACTTTTTTGTGGGGGGAAGGCAGTATTTGGTATTGAACTAAGGTGTGCTATATCTCTTAGCTAAATACCCAACTCTTTTTATTTTGTGTTTTGGGACAGGACCTCACTAACTTGCCCAGGATGGACTCAAACTTGCTATCCTCCTGCCTCAGCCCCCCAAGATGCTGGAATTACAGCCCAGCACAACATGTTTTATTAAAAAAACACTTATATCTTCATCTTTTACTATAAAAACTGCCCTCCAGTTGTAGTTGGCCACTTCATGTAATCCTATAATATACTTTGGCCCTGCTCAGGAGTCTTTTTGGCAAAATTCCTAACTTTCCTCTTGCATGTTAAATTAAGCCTGGCTGCCTGAGCTTATGTAGTTGGATCCCAGGGACCAGGACTGATTGGGAATCAAATGCCAGGGAAGGTTCTAAGATTTTGAAGCAAAGGACACGCTTGTAAAACTCACCCTGAATCCCCATTCTGAACTGCTCTAGATGATAACCAAGATCAGGAAAGAGTTTTCTGATTTACATGTTTCCTCTTTTTGGTTCTCACTAGAACCATATAAAACAGACATTGTTGACGTCTATGTCTTTTATTGATGGACTTAGGACAAATGGTCACATGATTATTAACTGGTGGAACCTAAAACTCAAATCTAGGCAGGCTCCAGTCAAGAGATAATCTTGAGCTGTACAGCAAGGTCCTTGGAAACCCCTGAAATATAATACAATAATAGCAATTGTTATGGTTATTAACTGTTTTGTTATCGTCTGGGAGTCCCAGAGAGGTAGGCAGGATCCTCTAAACTAGGATCAGTTGGAAAGGAGTGGAGGAGGAGGGGGGAGGGGTGTGGATGAGGGAGTGACAAGTCAGGAAAATCGCAGTACAGTCTCCAGGTTTCAGCTCCGCCCCTTCACTCCCCATTCATTCCTTTGTTACCATCTCTGGGATTTCAGTGCGGAGGTTAATAAAGAGCTTCCAGAAAACCCATCATTTTGATTTAAGCTGGGGACTGTCTTGCCAGACAGCACTCTGGAGCCGGCCTACCGCCCACTTCGCTAAGTCAGTGCAGCTAGCAAAAGCTTTTACATGATTACAGCCGTTTCCGGCCCAGTCAGATTGCTCCGCTGGACTGCTCCTTCTCTGGTGCGGGGCCTGCTGCTGCAGTCTCCGACTACCCTGGGAAGAATCAGGGCTCTGAAGGCTTTGCAAATCCTCCGTTTGCAAATGAAAAGCCAGAGGCTTTCTGCACGGGGACAGGACGCCTTTACTTTTCCTTGTCCTTGTCGCCTCTACCTTGAAAGCCAACCCCTGTCTGCTTTCAAGCAGCTCTGATTTCCTTTGCACCTTTTGGCTTTGAGCGACCATTTAATCTCTCTGTGTCTCTATTTCTGCCTCTCTTTCCCAGAATTTAACAGATTGTGGAGTTACACAGGCATAGCCTGACCAAAGGCAAAAGCCATCCACCCTCAAACCGCTGAAACACCAGGTTGTAAAACATTTCCAACTACCTCCCCACCCCCATCCCATTTGTGGGTTTGTGAACCGACTGGATGAGCTCCTCCTCCCAATCCTTCAAGAATTGGGCAAAGCTTGTCTTAGTAAAAAGCCACAAAATACAGGAGAATCCTGGTCTGAAATCCAAATCCTGTCCTCAATCAGAGAGAGAGAGAGAGAGAGAGAGAGAGAAAGCTACCAACACCTGGCTTAGCACTTCCAGTGTTTCCCTGGTGCTTCAGTGAACAATGGAAAGAATTTTCCCTGGAAAGAAAGGAATGTAAAAATATACTCCCTGTTCTTTCTAATACCTTAGGCTCTGTAATTAGAATATCTAGGTTTAAGCCCCAGTACATCATGTAAATTATGTTCAGCAAAAGACTTAATGTATCTGGGCCTGTTTTCATCTATAAAGGAAATAATAATAGCACCCATCTCTTAGGGTTGTTTTACCATTAAATGTAATTGTCCTTATAGAGTCCATAGACACTGTCTGACACAAAGTAAAACCTCATTCAATTTTTCTTATTAACAAGATCAGAGCAAAAAAAGGTCATTTATTTGTTTAAGGATTACTGATTGCTCATCATGAGTCAAGCAGTTTATTAAGCACTTGGCAATGTATATTTATTTAAATACACTTACTTTATTATAATTAATTAATTAAATTTATAATATATTTAAATATGTATATAAAGGATTTTAATTTATATGTAAGAAATCTGAAGACTGGGGCTGGAAAAGTAACTCAGTGATAGAGTGCTTGCCCAGCAGGCACAGGTCTTGATTTGATCTCCAGCAGGAAAGAAAGAAATCAGAAGGCTTGAATTACAGCAAGATGATTTGCCCTGAATTGCACAGGGTTTTGACAATAAAAAGCTGAAAAATTCTTGTCCCACTGTCATTTAGTAATAATCCAATTGTCATTTGTTGGTTCATTCATTCATACATTCATTCATTTTTAATTTATTTATTTATTTTTTACTTCTTGTGAAGCCTTGGGGGAAGTGGTGGGAGACAGAGTTGAACTGGAATCACAGTCCAGCATTTTGAAATCTAGAATAGCTGGTCGGAGGATAGTGTAAGTGAGATTGCAAGCAAGGCTTGGCAAGCGGGAGGCTGATCCTGTACCTTCCCTAAGAGCCACTGGAGTTGCTACTCTTGGGTGTTTCACTCTCTTTGGGTGGGCTGAGCTGATCTGTAATAAGATTCTGTGGCTGTTTGGTGCCTCAGGCCACAGCTGGGCTAATTTTCAGTAATCTTGGAGCGGAAGAGATAAATACACTTGGCATATTTTTAAAGCCAAAGCTCTCTCGCTTTGTGCCCAAAATAACTCTGCCATTTCTAGGTTAAGAGTATAAAGACATCATGTGCTGCGAACCCAGATTCAAACATTGGAATGGCTGGTCTCAAACCTTCATAGCTCTCCACAGTCAGCTTTTTAAAAAAAGAAGAAAATCACATTTCTTCTTTCCATGACCCCTGTAGCTCAGCAGGGCTCAGGCTACATGGTTTTTCTCTATCTTATTTCCTAGTTGTTAAGGTCCCCCAGGATCTAGGGAGGGTAGTTTCCCTTTATAGCTTCTTCTCAAAATTCCCCCTCTGTATAATCTTTGGGGAACAGAGTGCTGAGAATGTAGGTTCTGCACATCACACAGACTTGAGCTGGAATCTCAGCTTCCCAACAAGGACTTATTTGTAAGGTAACCTTAAGCAAGTCATTTGGCTTCTCAGCACCCTTTTTTCACATGCAAAACAATGATAACAATATCCATCTAATGGGATTGTGAGCATTAAAAAGAGACAAGACTCTTAAATTACAGAGAATAATGCCTGGCATGCAGAAACTCTAAAATAAGGATAGATATTACCACTATGTAGTATCCCTCTAGGACCACCCCCCTCCTGCCACACACACACACACACACACACACACACACCCCACCCCAACAGCCAATTCCTAGACAAAGTACTTCCAGGAGCTCTATTTTCCTGAGACCCACCCTCTATTAGACTCTTCCCCTCAGGGGTCATGGAGGACATCCAGCTGTGAAGTTTTCCAGTTTAGCAATGGTTGCTAGGGAGGGAGTTATGCTCCAGGGCCTCTGAAGGAGACACCAGAGTGGGTGGAAGGCAGATACACTGAACTAGGTATCAAAGTAAACAGCAAAAAGATCAGTAGAGAGAAGGAATAGGGGGTAGGAGGAAGACAGGGGAAAATAAAATATTGGGGACTGAATTAGAACAAATTATATTGCCTGCTTTTATAATTATGTCATAGCATAATCTATTGTCATATATAACTAAAAAGGACAAAAAAGAAAAGAAAAAAGGAGACTTGGGCTCAAACATCAGCTCCACCCTTCTGTTTGCTACCATTTTCTACTATACTATTTGGTTAACATTGACTTTTTTAAAATTTTTTTATTCTAATCAGTTATATATGACAGCAGAATTAACAATGACTTTTAATTTCTTCATCTATGAAATGGATACACTAGCTACCTCCCAGGAGCATTGTTACTCATTCAACTAAGCTGATTATTTACTATAAATTAGGCATTATGCTAGGAATTAGGAATATGAATGTGAATATTAGGTTAGTTACACTGTTGAAAAAGACAAGTAAATGAGTAAATACAATAATAGCTTTAAGGAACAGACAAGGTAGAGTAACTGGCATTGAACTTTCTGGAGACTTATGTGCAGTGGTTAAGGGCAGAGTCAGAAGTCAAACAGCCCCACTTCAGATCCTGTCCCCCTCTTACTAGATGCATAACCTTATTAAACCTGAGATGTCTCAGTTTCCTAAGCAGTAAAATGGGAATAATGATAACCTTCTTGGGTGCAGTGGTACTTACCTGTAATCCTATGGCTTGGGAGGCTGAGACAGAAGGATCCTGAGTTCAAAACCAGCCTCAGCAACTTAGAGAGGCCCTAAGCAACTTAGAGGGACCCTGTCTCAAAAAATAAAATCGGCTGATGATGTGACTCAGTGGCTAAGTGCCTCTGGGTTCAATCCCTGTTACCAAAATACTACTACTACTACTACTACTACTACTACTACTACTAGCCTTATCTCTGGGATTGGAACAGATTAGAGGAGCTTATCCTTGAATAATACTTAGAATAATACATGGTACATAATTTAAGTGTTCAATATATTTTAGCTGTTATTATTATTCTCAAGTATATTTTCTTCCCTCTCGGCTTCAGTATTCTCTATCTGGAGGCTAAGTCTCTTATTGGTGGTGTCACTGAGTTAAGTACATACAGCAGCACTAGCTGGAGGTAGAGGGCAGAGGGAATTGTATAATAAGTGCAATCCAATTGCAGATAAGAGAATGCCAATTTGATGATGATGATGATGACGATGATTTTTTGGTACCAGGGATTGAACTCAGGGGTACTTGACCACTGAGCTACATCCCCAGCCCTATTTTGTATTTTATTCAGACAAAGGGTCTCATTGAGTTGCTTAGTACCTCGCAGATGATGAGGCTGGCAGATGCTGAGGCTCACAATCCTCCTGTCTCAACCTCCCAAACCATTAGGATTACAGGTGTGGGCCATTGCACTCAGCAATTTGATATTTTTATAGCCTACGACCCAGCAATCCTATTTCTGGAAATCTATCTTTTATAAGTACTAGTAGGAATGGATAAGATATAAGGGTATATGTATAAGAATGTGTACTGCATTGTTTAAAATATGAAGATACCAAAAGGAAAGTGGATAAATAAAATATCAGCATACAACATAGTACTACTCCCTTATGAAGAAGAATAAAGCAGATCTATATATACCAGTTTAGGTGTGTGTTAAACACACACACAGACAAGCTATATGCTACTATGCATAGAATTATACCATTTTGAGCAGGGTGAGGTTTAGCTCATGCCTGTAATCCCAACAGCTCAGGAAGCTGATGCAGGAAGATAGCAAGTTCAAAACTAGCCTCAGCAAACTTAGCAAGGCCCTAAGCAACTTGGCCAGACCCAGTCTCAAAATAAAAAATAAAAAGGGCTGAGTTAAGTGACACACAGCACTAGCTGGAAGTAGAGGGATGTGGATCAGTGGTAAAGAATGCCTGGGTTCAACCCCCAGTACTACTACTACTATTACTAAATATACTACTTTAGTAGTAGTTATTTCTGGGGAGTGTGGCTAGAAGTAGGTAATGAGGCATTATTCATTTTTTAAAGATTCTGAACAGATTATTTTTTTCCTAATTTTTGTTTCTTTTTAAATAGAGATAGGCATTGAAAGAAACACTAACTTGATGTGGCTCAAAAACTAGCTAAGACAAAATGCCCTAAATAGCCTGAACCCCCTACATAATTTGTGGGATTGAGTGACACATGAAAATGGGGTGTGCTGGGGGCGGGAGAGCTTATTAACAAATTAAGAACCTCAAGACAGTGACTGTGTGACATTGAGACAAACAGAGCCTTCTTTATATGTGGAGCCTCATGAAGGCAGCCTTGCCTGGACTTGAGTCCTCTGCTGGGTCTCTCCTTCAACATCAGCACTTAACAGTGACTTCCCAAAGGTTTCATACTGCCTGCCCCACCTGGAACTATGTGAGGCATGATCCTTTTACCTAACAGTAAAACAGCTTCTGGCTTTCGTTTAGTTCAAACTTTTCTTTTTTACCCTCCCCCTCTCACATTACAATCTGTGCTTCTTAAAATTTGGCAGCAATCCCAGGCTCTGTGTTGCTGTGTCACTTCTCAGCCTTGAGCAACCATTTCAAGACAAGTAGTGATATCTCTGCATTGAGCTATGAAATGGAGATGCTGTCAGAATGCTGCAGTAGACAGAGAACGAGATGCAGAGAAAACTCTTTCCATCACCACCATCACCCCAACTCTACACACTTCAATCCCATCCATTTAATCCAGCAAAAACATTTTGAATTCCATTTTACTGGGAGGCATGGTGCTAAGTGACAGAAGTATTAAATTGAGTAGAGATACGATTCAGATAACATTTTTGAGTGTTTACCACAAGCTAAGAACTGTCCTGAGCATTTTGCATGCATTATCTCATTATTTATTTATTTTTTGGTACCTCGGATTAATTTAGGGGCACTCAACCACTGAGCCACATCCCCAGCCCCTCCCCACTTTTTTGTATTTTATTTAAAGACAGGGTCTCACTGAGTTGCTTAGCGTCTTGCTGTTGCTGAGGTTGGTTTTGAACTTGGGATCCTCCTATCTCAGTCTACCCAGCCGCTGGGATTATAGGCATGTGCCACTGCACCCGGAGCATTATCTCATTTAATTATTACACAATCTACACTCTTTCCTCTTTTACACATTAATAAATCTGAGCTCAGTTTGCACAATTATTAGGTGGTATTAACAGGGATTTGAGGCACTATGTAATGCTGCCTCTCTTAAGAAACTAATATAAGGCAAATTTTAAGCAAATCTGTCCTTCATTGTCCATATTTTCTCTGACATGACCCACACCAACACACCAGAATTGCCTAAGAACATTTTCAAAGCTTGTCCTTTTGTAAAAAAAAAAAAAAAAATGTTATATTTATCTCCCCTTTAATTCTCCCTTTCTAGACACTTAAAGTTGTAATTCTTGGCTTGGGAAAAAACAAAAACAAAAACACAGAGTTGTTAGTATTAACTCATTTTGTC
The DNA here is from genome assembly GCF_045843805.1 of Urocitellus parryii. Taxonomy (NCBI): domain Eukaryota; kingdom Metazoa; phylum Chordata; class Mammalia; order Rodentia; family Sciuridae; genus Urocitellus; species Urocitellus parryii. The sequence continues at coordinate 95,437,972 of NC_135531.1, read as the reverse complement.
ATCTCATAGGTAGCTTTTCAAAGTTCAATAAAGCTAAGGGATCTTAAAAGAATCTCTTTTCCTAAAAACAAACCTACCTAGTGGTTCTCCTTTGCCAGCAAATAAAACTTCACTTTTTAAACAGGATATTTAAAGCCCTACAAATCTGACTCTAGTCCACCTTTTTGGTTTCATTTCCCAGCAGCCCTATTCCACCCCGTCTATTAGATGTACTCTTCCTAGTCATCCAAATTATGCACTTCTGACTTTTTTTTTTGCATGTATTATTTCCTTTGCCCAGATCTCTCTTCCCCTCACCATCCTACAATATCTAGTGAGTTGATATCTCTGATTTGAACCCCTAAATTCCCAATTCCATCTTCTGGTCTCCCACCACATTTATTATTCATGGTTGCTGAGAGGGGCTTTGTGAAAACAATTTTGAAGATCCTTTTGAGAAAGATGGACCAGCTTACTTTATTTACATAAGGTTTGTACTGCTTATGACAGTGACAAATCCTGGGCCCCATTCTGGATGGACAGGCCCTGGCAATTTGTTCCAGCTTCCTTCTCTGACATTGTTCTACCTATGCATGACACAACTGTGGTCCTTATCATATGACATTATCAAATTTCCACCTTATTTCTTTACATTTCTGCCTTATCCACTAGATGAAGACAGAACTATATTACTTTTAATATTTTATTCATATTAGAACAGAGCCTAGCCTGATGTATGAACTTAATACACGATGATTTGATGACTATATAGAGGGGTACAACCACATTCTATATTGAAGAAAAGACAAGGAAAGATCCCCTGGGCGGGATACTTTATATTTCACTTCTTTATGGGGGTTGGGGGTAGGGGTAAGGAATAAATAAGGATTTTAACAGAAAATGCTGCTGGTGATGGTTAATCATGGAGTTCTAGGGACCTGCCTGAGAAGTGGCTTGTGGGAGAATCTTCCTGGTGCCCTTCAAATCACAGCCATTTAGAGGGCTATTATCCTGGAGGCAAGGTTGTAACTCTGCGTGAGAAAGACCAAAGAAGCTAATTTATATCTCTAATTCCCTAGACATGGAGAGGATATACCAAAACACTTATCCTCCCTAAAGAGATTTTCTAAAGGCAGATTTAGAAATCAGTTTGTGCTTGGTCTAACTGAAGGAAATTGAGGTGAAACTGACCACTGACTAAACACAGCCCCACTGACTGCAGATGACAGGGACAGTAGTTGGACTAACATCTCAGTGACACATGGGGCCCACAGGGGAGGCTGGCCTCTAGGAAAGCTCCTTCATGAAATCCATGGCCCAATCACTGGGAGTGGTATGTGGAGTGTCAAGCTGTGGAGATATAGAGAGGCCCTAAGTTTTGGAGGTGCCTTCTTGCCTTTAGAATCTCAAGGAGGGAACTGGTGTGATACTAGGTTTTAAGCAAGATACCACTAAAAATCAGACAAATCCCAAGGTATTGTGTGTATCCATAAAATTGTCCCCAAACCACTATAACTCCTGTTCTCAATACATAAGCAGCACTGGGGGAAAACAGATGGGACTTGGTAATATTGGCTGAAGCACTCCCTACTCCTCAGCCCTCAATGCATAGGTACATATGGATTAGGCCCTTAATTCTCCTCTTTTCAACTTCAGGGAAGTTCTGAGTATACATTTAATTTGCACTCACAGATGCTAGATGCATGCAAGGCAGGCGACACACATTTTCCTGTTCCCTTGGATCCGTTGTGGACTGTGATTGTTTTACTATCTACCATGTGCCATGATTGATTCCTTCCAAACTGGCTGTGAATGATCCAAAGAGTTCTGTCCTCTTCTGCCTCCTTCCGCCTCTTGGACTGATGTTCTTAAGCCTGGAGCAGAGTGGTATCTCTTAGTCCTTAACATACTAATGTAGCGGGAACTCTTTTCCTCCTCTTTCCACATGCCACCTCTATCCAAAGAGAAAGGAATGCCCATCAAATCAGTAGTCCTAGCTTTGGGGAATGTACTAGGAGGACAACTATCAGCTCTATTTTATTACTGGGCCCAGGAAGAGTTGCTTATCTAATTGGTTTATCTAATTGGGGTGGGGGTGTGGATTACTGAAAGCCTGATATTAAATGGATTGTGCTTCTTCTTTTTTTCTTTTTCTTTTTTATTTTTGGTGGTGCTGGGAATTGAACCCAGGGCCTTGTGCATGTGAGGCAAGCACTCTACCAACTGAGCTCTATCCCCAGACCTTGGGCTTCATTTTTAAATGGGCAAGGTTAGCATCAACAGACATTGTTCTTCCACCTTAATTTTCATTCCCTTTCTCTGCTCTACCTCAGCCTATATTTGATAATAATCATATCATCATCTCACCTTCTCACAAAGGGAGATGACTGCCATTTTTCAGTTTGGAAGTTGGAGACCCTACCACATACCCTACCACATACCCTAGGCTATTTTGTACCAATACTAAACTTGATGCTAACTTTGATCCTTCGATTGGCTCCTTATCTCTATTCTTAATTAATTGAAATTTGGAGGGAAAGGGGAATGACCAATCAGTCTCCACCAGATTTCTGACAATTAGTAGCCTTAAAAAGGGGTCTAAAGTCTAGTCCATACTCACTATACTCTCATCTTGCTCCTAATATGCACCTGATTTTACCTTCACCTCTACTGTAATACACACACACACACACACACACACACACACACACACACGCAGCTACTGCTACCTGAACTTGAAAGATCCTGTGGTAGGCAGAAGAATATCCCTCCAAAGATGCCCCCCATCCTAATTTCCAGAACTTGTGAATACATTATGTTATATGGTAGAAAGGACCTTGCTAATAGGATTAAGTTAAGGATTTTGAGATAGGGAGATTATCCTTGAATATCCAGGTGAGCTCAATATAATCACAGTGTCCTTAAAAGTGAAAGAGGGGCATACAGATTTGTAGATGCTGTACTGCATGCTTTGAAGATGAAAGAAGGGGCTACAAGCCTAAAAATGCTGAGAGTCTCTAAAGATTGAAAAAGGCAAGAAAATGGGTCCTTCCATTGAGTCTCCAGAAGAAATGCAGCCCTGCCAACTATAAGATAATAAATTTGTATTGTTTTAATCTTTAAATTTATAGTAACTTGTTATAGCAGTAATGTCAAACTAATACAGACCTTAAAGTTGGCCTGGAATTCAGACACTGACACAACTAAGCTTTTCCCTTCACCTGTCATGTGGGACAAGTAGTAGTCATGTGTTAAATGTATAGGGCTCAGCAGCAGGCAGGTATGGGTTTAAATACTGCCCCTTGTCATTGTATTTGTTCATGAATTCAACAAATATTTCTTAAGAATCAGTGTGTGTAGACATCTTGTTTGAAACTAGGAATATTTAAGTGAGGAAAACACATTTACTAGCTATGTAAATGTAAGGAAGTCAATTAATTCCTATGAGCCCCAATCTCCTTATCTGAAACAATGTACTTCTCCCTTAAAGTTGCTTGACTATGCAATACACATGTGAAGTGCTTATCATAGTTCTCAATAAATAGTAGCTATTGTTAAGTCTTCCTTCCTCTTGTTCTATAATACAGGGGGCAACAGTACAGGATATGAAGACTTTTGACCAACAAAGACACTCCCACTGGCACACATCCTTAAGAAAAGAAGATCTTCCTTAGGCTTGCTTGCCCCCACCATCTCCACTAATAGGCTTTAGCTAAGACGAAAAAATCTGTAGTCCATGGTACATCAGCACACCATCAAACACAGAGTGAAACTCACAGACTCAAAGGTGTCTTCCCCAGAGCTGTTTATACCTTGTGATACTCTTAGCCCCCCAAATCTGGCCTCTCTGACATGCAATTTAATGTGCATCTAATGTAAATCACTCATACTGGATGGGAATTCTAGTCTTAATACAGACCCTTAGGTTACCTGATTCCAGATGAGTTTGGGAACAGAGATACTTTGGGTATTCTGGGGTAAGACAGTATGTATCTATGATGCAGAGTCAAAAGAGACAGGAGAGGAATATCTGTGGATTGTCACCCCACTACTTAGCTTTGGCCCATGATGCTGCCTATAGAAACAGCTCTGGACACAGCTGTTGGAAGCAAGACCAAGTTGGTGGATTTTTTTGATCCATCAACAATGAACTTGCTCATTTAGACTTTATGTACTCATTTTTAAAATTTGGTTGCTTTTTCATGTGAGAGATCCAGGACGGGGTGGGTATTCAACAGACAAGGGATATAATACTAGCAATGATAAATTTCTCATTGTTTCTGTTCTCTTGTGGATCCAAATTTGGTTCTTAAAAGTTACCTTTTCATACTTTACTGTTTTATGAATATGCCTCTGAGTATAAAGATTTTTTTTTAATAAAACTCGCAATTTCCTGTTTTAACAGTAGCACAAACATCCTTTGTTCTCCCACTTCCCTCTTTAGGACTGACTTCTCCCATCCTTCGCATAGCCCACTCCCTGGGAGATAGACCATTGTGGTCAGAGCTATTGCTGAGGAAGCTCTTGCTCTAACTTAGATAAGAGCAGAACAGCATCTATCTCTGCCACCCCCTCCGTTTTCTGATTGTGAGTAATGAGACTCCGAGTGCTGAGGCACAGAAAATCTCATCTCCAATCCACACATTCATTTCCAGGCTTTCTGGCAATGAGCAATCTTCTGACCTTTCCCTAGAGGCCTCTGGTCTCTAGCCAGTGCTTGACCTGAATATGTTTCTCCAGATTAGGCAATGACCTTCTCATCCACAAAGCTGAGTGCTTCTGTGAAGATGAATTTTTCAAGTTCCTTTGGAATCTGGGCTGTTTCTCAGAAAATATTTTCAAGAAAGTCCCCTGCTGTTGTTGGGGCAGGCTTTAATTTCTAGTTTACTAGGGGAGGCTCAGGGCAAGGCTTGCTAGAGATGCAAAGCTAAAAGGAATTGCAAACTATTAGTATTCCTCTGCCCTAAACCCAGGTCATAAGCAGGTTTTCTTATTCAAATACCTCCTAGAGAGGAGTTCCAAGACTATTGATTCTAAACAATCCCAGCAATCTTTCCCACAGAATGAGATGCAGACATTCCACCTCATCTCACCTTCCCCACAAAGCTATCAAACACACAGGTAGCCTGTCACCTTTGGTGACTCAGGTGGCAAAGTTGGTGAAGGAACATCCTTCACCAACTAGACAATGACCTTCTCATCCACAAATTCTGATCCTTTGTGACACTAGGATCTCCCTGGCAGAAACCTGATCCTGAGAAGGGGCTTAAAAATTCAGCTACAAAGAATGGTTTGTTGTGAGAACTAGAAGTGTAATTCAGAAATTCTCCTGTTCCAAGTGACACTCTGAAACAAAAGGATAAAATGTATAATTTCTAAGATGTAGTCAAAAGTTGTTTCTGAGGATGAAGTTTTCAGGGACCACACTATATTGCTTCATGTAGTTGGCACAGTAAAGGGATCAATGATAATCAAAAGAACTACAACGAGGCTCCTCCATTTCCTTATCCTATATCCTCCATTTCCTTATCCTATATTGGCCTGTATCTCTGCATGTGTGGGATTTGAAGGAAACTGTAGCATAAGGGAACAGTTCTTGCTGCTCTTTCCCGCTTACCATGTGTTTCATTAAAATTTGTGTCCTGGAGCATAAATCTGAGTCCCCATTTAATGTTCTCTGTTTGGGGCCACTATTATGGAAGAAATTCTTTTATTATATACCACGGCCCAACTCTGTGTTCTGTCCAGGGCTTCCAATCCTGGAAGAACTGTACAAAGGAAATGAGAGAGATGCAGGAAAATGCAAGGTATATAGGGAAAGAACTATCTCAGGAGCTATTTATTATACAGATATGTTTAACTTTAGAAAAACCAGGATATCTCAATTCCAGTCCTTTACTTACATGACCATTAAAAACACTCCATGATTGTATACATATGTCAAAATATACTCTACTATCATGTATATTTAAAAAGAACAAATAAAATTTAAGAAAGAAAAAAAGAAATCACAGGGGGCTTTTAGCACAATGCCTTGCACCACCATGGTCATTCCATAAAGTTTTCTCCCCACTGAAAACAAGAAATACAAGAACAAAACAGTGTTCCTCTAAGAAGGAGATGAAGAAAATCACAAATGGATGAAGTCAGAAGCTCCATTCACTAAGCTCATGGCTTCTCCTAGATTTAGAATGCTAAGTCCCCTTCCTACATCAGACTTGCTTCCTCCCTCCAGGCAAGTCCAGAACCAATTCTTTGTTCATCATAACCTACATAGAGAACTCCAAGAAATATGAGCTCCACACCCCACCAGAAAGTGAAATTGTATCTTACAAGGACTAAATTTCCTCAGCTAGAGATTTCTAAGCTGAGTTGGCCCTCCTGGGCTGTCAGATGGACAGTGAGAGTGGAGGACACTGACAGGAGGGAGCTGCCCCACTCACAAAATCTCTGTTCTCATTTTTTTTTTTCCAAATAAGGATATGTACACACCTCCCAGGACTGTCATTGCCATGACAACGGCAGAAGTCTAGGGTGAGCAGGTTAGTGGAACAGCATGCTTTCTAAATTCTTCAACAAGGCCTGAGGCTGCAGTCACTCGTGAGATGGAAAAATTCATGTTGACAGTGCTCCTAAATGGCTTCCAAAAATTTTAAGGTACATGGTTTCTTTCTGGGGAAAAAAATCAGAGGAGTCTCCATGGAGTCTCTCCTTGGGGAGCTGGTTTTGTTAGAGAGGCAGGAATCTCTAAGACAAATAAGAGCACCAACCTCTATAAAACTAGGGCACATAAACTATGTACATCTTCTACAGAATAAAGAAATGTAGAAAATCAGGGAAAAAGCAATTCCCCATGGAAACAAAGAGGCACTGTAAAAAAAAAAATATTCTCTATAATAACAGAGCTTTCTGACAGAGACTACTCAGAACAACTTGGATCTAGATTTTGAAGTTCAAGGGTAGACTCATCCATTGGGGGGAAAAATCATAAAAATAGCTATTATTTACTACAGACTTGTTATTCTGTAATATGTGATTATTATACCATTTAATTCTTGTAAGAACCTTTATGAGGCAGATACTCCTCTTATCTCCAATTTTACGGAGAAAGAAACTGAGACTAGAAAAGTTAAGTAATGGTTCCGGAATACAACTATTGAGGGGCAGAGCAAGGATTCAAAGGAAGGTCATTCTGACTCTGGAGTTCCAGCTCTCAGCAATTCATTATCTCTCTGGTGTGGGAAAGGTCCCAGCTTCCCATAAGAATCATAAACAGATGCCTTCCTTGCAGTTTCTGGGCCTCCAAAGATAGTTGGCAACATAAGGAATATTTACTCTAGATGAATTTTTAAACTTTAGGGTACACTGGAGTCACATGGGTGGCTTGTTTGAACAGGCTGCTGAGAGTTTCTACTTGGTAAGTCCAACGTAGGGTTTCAGAATTTACATTTTTAAAAAGTTCCTAGGTATTGCTGGTACTCCTGTTCTGGAAATTGTACTTTAAGAATCACTGTCTAGTCACTGTAAATTAAAGTTCGCTAAGCCTCAATGCCTTAGTATTCTCTCCTACCTAATTATCTTTCACTGTTTAGTCCCAGATCCTCTGAGGCCTTGATCCATAAACTATAATGTTATCTTTGGCAGCTGTGTGCTTTGGGATTCCCTGAACACTTGAAGATAGAGAAATTGCATCTTACAGTGTCCCTTGGTATCCATGGGGAATGGTTTCTAGGACCCTCATGGACACCCAAATCTGCAGATATTTAAGTCCCTTATATAAAATAGTGAAGTATTTGCATATGACTTATATACATCCTCCTACTTTAAATCATCTCTAGATGACTTTTAATACCTAATACAATGTAAATGCTATGTAAACAGTTGTTATAGTATATTGTTTGGGAGGAATGACAAGAAAAATGTATCTGTACATGTCCAGTATAGATGCAATTTTTTTTCATATTTTTTTTTCATTTGTAGTTGGATGTGGAACCTGAGGATATGGATGGCTGACTATATCTCCCACTCTAAAAGTAACTATTACCTTAAGTAAGTCTTGAGATCTCATGAAAGGTAGAAAGAGGACCCTAGAAAAACTAGCAGGAGATAGCAAAGCTGCTGGCCCACTGTGGCCAGACCAGCTCCCTGGCAGGCAGGGACCATCTTTTTATAACCTCACAGGATTCTCTCTAGGAACTAATCACAAGAGAGCATTCATTAAAACCTCTTCAGGGCATTCACATTCAGAATGTTAAAAAGAGTTGTAAAGAGAGTGACTAGCCCTTTAATACTCCTTGCGACTGAAAAGGAGGCTGTAGCTGTATTCTGTGCATTCCCTGTTTAGCTAATTTTCTTCCTCTGCTAAGTCTCATGAGAAGCTGAAAGAAAATAAGGGAGCCCATGATCCAGGTCTGCTCACACAAGAGGTAAGGCTGGAGAAAGGGGTCAGTAATCAGGATTAACCAGCTTAATGCCTGATGTATTCATCCAGCAGAAAACATCACCTGGTAATGCCTCCACTGATCCCTTCAGACTATGGCATCTTTATCCTAGGCTTTTACAGAGTATAAAAATAAATCAACAGTTTAGTCATGAAGCAAAAGAATGAAAAGAGGAAAAAGCAACTTCAAGAAATACACATAAATGAGTACTGGAGCAAGAGGAGGCTCCACCCCCTTATGCACATAGCCATAGCCCTCACAAGTACCGAGTACCGAGTACCGTTACAAGTATCCCTAGGAACAGACTAATGAGTGGCTGGCTGGTCATGGGAAGGGCTCAAGCACAAGTGTAAGGATGCCATTTGGAAGCAACCACACACTCACTATGAAGTACTAAGGACAAAAGAAACTTGACAGGCAGGCTGGGCCAAGTTTGGGGAACATTTTCCTTTTCTTTAGGCCACAACTAATACAACCTTTTTTATTTCATCTCCAGAGGGGCTGCCGAGGGATAAATGGACTAAACAGATGTCAGGGAGATCCAGACTACCTCAGAGGACCTGTATCAGGGCCTACAAATGAGAACTACTGAATTCTGGCTATCAAATTATCAATTAAGGCCATATCATAGATTGCATAAAAGTATTGCAGGAAAAAAAAGGAGTAACAATATTAAATATTTATTAATGTTATATGTCAAGTCCTATGATCAGCCTTTTTTTTCTCTTTTTGGTCTTCATGGCAAATAAATAAGATAGGTGCTATTCTTATTACAATCAATTTAAACAAAGGATAATTAAGAAAGTGTGAATTTAAGCAATTAGTTTATGCTCGCCCAGCAAGTAAGTTTGCAACTGGAATTCAATTCAGAACTGACACCAAATCGTAATCTTAATCTTTATGCCATATTCCATCCAAACAGTGCAGAACCTATTTTGAGTCCTGAAATCTAAAAGTACCAAAAGGACAGGATAGAGGAAAAGCCTTTTAACTTCAATTGTTGATGCAGAAGCATGTTGAAAAGTATGGTTAGATCACCATTGAGTAAACGGAAGACTTCACCTGTAGCCAGCAAGGTTCATGAGGCCTGTGACTTCTGCATCACCAGTAGGAAAGGTAAGCAATGGAGACCCATTCCCTACCTTCTGTCAAAAACATCCTTTTGAATCTGAAGGAGAGACCTAGGCCAGGTGTATGAAATAATCAATAGACAGTTCCTATTTCCTATTTGCCTAGAAATATACACCAGCCAGCATCACGAATGAGAGGGAGAATGAATTCAAAATTAGTTCCTGCCTCAACAGGCTGACCTACAGTGCTCCTATGAGAAAAAAAAATAATGCTGAAATGAAAGCAAGATAGCAAGGCATGATTTCATGTGGCTGCTTTGATTGAGTAGCTCTCACTTTTCCAGATGCCTCCATATCCTGTAACATTTGGTAGTCTCAAACTACTTTCTCCTACATCAATTCTTCACTTCAAATTGACATTGGGGTTGCAGATTTGTTCAATGAACTATTTTATGGTCTTCTCCTTGCCATCTGGCAGTGTTAGCTCTCTAATAAATTGCTTCAACTTATGCATTTTTTCTGACAAAACTTACTTTCAGTTGAATTGTGCAACATTCATAAATAGCAAATGCTGGCTGATTACAATCAATGAAAGCCCTTTCAGTTGCCAGTAAAAATAGTTCCTTAGCTGCACATGTTATTTAGCCTAATTATTTGAAAGGCACCTGATTATCTTTGGAAACAATTTTTTACACATTCATTCTTATGTCATTTGTTATGTATGTATATATGTACATATGTTATGTGTACATATTTGAATTCAGATGGACTCTTGCAAGACAGCCATTTATGAAAATAAATCCAAGTTATATACACTTGGATTTGGAGCTAGACAAATTTGGGTTTGAATCCTACCTCTGCTACTTATAAGCTGTGTGAATTTATATATATATTTCATAACCTCTCTGCATCTCCAATGTTTTTTTTTAAATTAAAACAGATATAATAAGTTCCTTGCAAAATTGTCATGAGGAATAAATCAAACTAACATGTCATGTGCTTGGCACAGTGTCTAAGCATATTATATATTGATAATTAGTAACTACTATCATCATTGTGATGGTTTATTAATAGAAGATTATGGTAGACAAATTTAACAAGAAGAAACAGTATCTGTCTTGTTGCTGAAAACACAGGCTCTGGGGTTAGACTAACCCTGGTTTAATTCTGTCTTCATTACTTATTAATTCTGTCACCTTGGAGATGTTACTTAAATCTACATGATCCTTGGTTTCCTCATTTGTAAGATGGGGGTAATAATAATTTTCATGAGAAATAAATGAATGTAATTCATACGAAAGTTTATCATTATGTTGGTCATAGAATAAATAATGAAAATTCACTACCATTATTAACTATAGTATAATTATTAATTAGTTGGATAATTTAGTCTCTACCATCTGTAATCTTCCCTTTCTGAAAACAGCCATAGGGCTGGGCCTCCAAAGCCAATATATAATATGCCTCCAAAGCCATATTTCATATATATAATATATTTTTAAAATTATGTATTTATTTATTTATTTTGGTACTAGGGATTAGACTCGGAGACACTTGGCCACTGAGTCACATTCCCAGCCCTATTTTGTATTTTATTTAGAGACAGGGTCTCACTGAGTTGCTTAGAGCTTCACTTTTGCTGAAGCTGGCTCTAAACTCGCAATCCTCCTGTTTCAGCCTCCCAAGCTTCTGGGTTGGGCAAAAGCCATATTTTTTATCTTATGACAATGCGTTAGTGATTGGGCAAGAATAAGGAAATGTGAGTTTAAGCAATTTTCCTTTATTTATTCATCCATTGACTGTTTTATCTAATGTGGCAGAATCTTTTTTAATATGTATTTTTTAATTGTAGTTGGACATAATACATTTATTTATTTATTTATTTATTTATTTTTATGTGGTGCTGAGAATCAAACCCAGGGTCTCACATGTGCGAGGCTAGCACTCTGCTGCTGAGCCACAACCCCAGCCCCCACCCCTCTACCTGGAGAATCTCTTTCCTGAAAGTTTAGATTAAGAACCAGTCCCCATTGATCCTCTAAATGAAAAAAATTGAGGTGGTCATGTTTGGCAGTGTGAATGCCAAGGTAATAAAATTCCATCTGCAGGAGGATATTGCTGTGCAGGGAGAAGCAGATCTGGCATCTCTATGTGGCTAGGATGGCCTACACATTTGAAAGGTATCAGATCATTTTTTGAAAGAATTTCATTACACACACACACACACACACACACACACACACACACATACCCTCATGCTGTTTTTAACTCTTAACAAATAATAAGTATAAAATCAAAATAATTATATATGTATAGAAATCAATATTTTCCCCAAAGGAAAGAAAGAATCAAAAGGGAGTCATCAACATTCTTGGTCTTACAAAAATTGGTCATTTGATTGTTTTCCAGAAACCAAACAGGAATATAGAGATCTCAGCTCTTTACCTGGTGTTGCACTGGATACCGTTGGCCACTGCTGATCAGGCCCTCCTGGACCAGCCCGTAGAATGCCAGCCTCCTCCAGGTGCACAGAGCTGAATAAACATATGGACCCAAATATATGTTAGATATGTTAGCACAAATGTCTTTCTCCTTCCACTTTGGAAACTGCTTACATCTATGGAGGCAGGGCTGCAACTAACACATTCTTCTCAAGCTTGAACTGCAGCAATTATTGCTGAGCAGTCACCTTACATAAACTGCATAATCATCACTGACTTACTTCCTGCTGTACCACACTGGCAATAAATATGCTCTATCTTTATGGGAATTTTGGTTTTCATTAATGCCATGTGGTACTCACTAAATCTAACAGGAGAACCACTGGATGGCTAATGGCATTTTAACATTTTAATGCTGAAGCAGATGAGGAGAGCTTGTTCTCAAGGATGCCAATCCTCCCTTGTAGGTTCTCTTGTTTCTGGGATCTCTAGAGTAAAGAGGAAAAAAAATACTAAAAAAATACTAAAATCATTTGCTGAAAACTGTAATATCATACAAAAATTGGTCATTTGATTGATTAATATGGTAGTATTAACATTTTGTCCAAAGCAGAGAGAGAACAAAAACTGTCCAAGGATAGAGAGAACATTGTATTTATGTGTGTGTACTGCTAATGCATATTAGACCTTCAAATATGTGTGGATGAATGAATGAAGGACAGAATAAACAGGAAGGATCTTTTTTTTTTTTTTTTGAGAAAGGAGAGAGAGAGAGAGAGAGAGAGAGAGAGAGAGAGAGAGAGAATTTTGATATTTATTTTTTAGTTTTCGGCAGACACAACATCTTTGTTGGTATGTGGTGCTGAGGATCGAACCCGGGCCGCACGCATGCCAGGCAAGCGCGCTACTGCTTGAGCCACATCCCCAGCCCCCAGGAAGGATCTTAAGAGTCAATATCCAACTAGACTCTCACCAAAATGAGAGGACACTTCTTAACTAGACATTTGTTTATCTTGCAAATTAAATAACTAAAACAAAACTTAGACTACTAGCTGAGGGATTATGTGAAGCAACAGATCAGGCAAACTTTAATTATTATGAGGAAAGGCAACTATAAGTTCAAGGCTCTCTTACTCTCTTACTTCAAACAACATATCTAGTATAAATTTATTCATTAAGCTCTGACCTTCACCTTCAACTACTATTCCCTTTATCTTCAACCTAGAATTTCCTTTTTTGTATAAATATTAATCTTCAGATGTTTTGGGATCTTACCAACAATTATATGGACTCAATCAGATTCATAAATTTGTAACTATCCTGGAACCAGTTCTGCTCAAAGCAGAATTTTCAGAAGAGCAGTTACATAATATTTGAGGCTGGAAAGGCCAAGAGATCAAACACATGTATTGAAAAAAATGAGTATCATTTAAATTTACAACTCTAATATGTGTTCAATGTACTATACTGTTTCATTTCTTCTATTTAAATCTTATAATATCTTAATTGAAATATAAATAGGAGCATTTTTGGCTTTTTTTTCATTTGAAAGTGGAACAAGGATAAAATATGTTTTAATATTTCATTTTAAATGTAGTTTTTAAGGTGCATCTCATAGTTTTGGTACTTTTCAAGCAAAGCACTAATTCAATTTCAAGAGTTTAACATGTTTTTGAACATGTTTTGATCTATTGTGTGGTTCCACCAATAGCTCAGATACAGACAAAAGCATAAATTGGATTTTTTTAGTATAAAGAATTCCTTCTGATACTTAGTGTTCTGGCATCTGCATGAGTGTTTCTGGCCTCAAATTATAACCCAGATTCCAATATGACATCTTACCAAGTCAACTACAATTTTCAGGCCTTTTTTGAATGCTTCTGATTCAGAAATAGTATCCATTAATAATGATTTTTGCTCATTTATAATACTTGAGAGGATGTTAATTTATTTTAATCTAATGTATTTTTAATCGACTAGAACAAATTTTTCATTAACTCTACATATACTCTGTAAGCTAAACATGGGTCTAAGTTTGGTGAAGATTCAATTAACAGTTGCCCAGATATTTTGAGGGGCTTACGTTTGGAGTTTTATTTCTTCTTTAACATTAAATCCTTTGGGTAATAGTGATCATTAACTTCTTGGTCCTCCCCATTTGGTTTCCAAAGACACTCACAAATAATGAATATTTTATTTGACCCCATGGCATGATATTAGATCAGCTCTGGGAATAATGGTAGTTAATCAATTACTGTCAAAAAGACTAAGTAGAAAAAGCAAAATTATATTCAATCTGAGTCTTAGAGTAATGCTATTACTCTAGGTTAATTTAAAATAAGCTAGATTTGGTCTCCAGATATTCAATAAAGGCCCTGCACGTGGTTTGTCCTCTGAAAAGTTTATGCTATTGATGACAATAAGATGGAGAAGATACTAACAGAGGTGAACATTAACAAGAATAGTAATTATTTGTTTTGTTTTGTTTTGAGGATTAAACCCAGGGGCACTTAACCACTGAGCCACATCCCCTGCCCATTTTTCTTGCTAAATTACTTAGGGTCTCACTAAGTTGCTGAGTCTGGCTTTGAACTCATGATCCTCAGGCTTCTGAGCCATTGGGATTCCAGACATGCACCACCACACCCAGCTAGCAATTAATTGTTGTGGTTAACAGGATATAATAGTCAATGTGAGATAGAAAAATAAGATAGATGTGCATATACCTTGCATAATATACTGAAGTCTGAAAGCATCAATATTAGCTATTTTTTTAAAGTGAGGAACAGAAAGTGTAAGTAAGAGGGATGAAGAAAGTTAAAATTACTTCCTTATAGAATTTTTTAAAAATTTTAATTGACACATCCTTGTAGAAAATTTTGGTGAAAGTACACAGAAATCTCTGTGTGTGATTTTATAGAAGATTCTCATTTCCCAGAATTTGAGAACCATTTAACATCTATCACTTCCAATGTTTCAACTAATAGACCAGGATAAAAAAATGATTGCATTCTTGACAGAGCATCTATAATGGTTCATAGTTTTTGTTGTCATTGTTGTTTGTCTTATTTTTATAGTGCTGCAGACAGAACTCATGCTAGCCAAGTGCTCTACCACTGAGCTATACCCCCGCGGAGCTTCTCAGTCTCTTCAGTTGCTTCTGGCTTATGCAGTTTATCTGAATCATACCCAGTTAACATATTCCTGAGTGAAGGAAGGAGGGAAATACATACCTGTGCATGCCTGCTCTCAGGGAGGCAGAGTAACGCCAGTCAGGATTGGGCTGTCGTGGCTGCAAAATCACAAAGGGAGTTTTCTGTTAAAACGGCAAAATAATTATTTTCCCAGGGTTGCTCTTAGTTGATTCGCTGTTCCCTTAAATATTTTCAGATAGCTAAACAAAAATATTGAAAGAATCATTTCAAGTACAACTCTAGGATGATATCCCTATATAGAACACTTCAGGAGAAAATTAAATTAGCTCACAGATTGAATGTCATAAAAAAAAACCACATTTAGTAACGTTATGAGGGCTAGCTTTGGCTTCACCTTGCCAATAAAGGTCTGTGATCCTAAAACACGAAGGGAAAGGGAGTCTGCCTTCAGACAGGAAAATCTTTCATTGCTTTTGCCCTCAAAGGCCCCATTAGGGGCATATCTTCAATTCGGAATTCTAGCTATCACAGTGTTCACAACTATACAAGTTCTGCTGGCCTGGCTGAACTGCAGAGGACTGCAATCTGCTGCTGGATTTGCAGACTGCAGCATGTTTGACCCAGGACGGATGTGCCCAGTCATAATACCAGCAACTGATAAGAGCCAATTCTACTGACTAAAGAGGAATACTAGAGAGAGAAAAACAAACCATGTCAGAGTTTGACCTTGTTTTGTTACCTAATCCTATTCATAAAACTGTACTTGTTCCCTGCTTTCCTCTGAGTGCCTTACCTCCTCACTCAGTTAATCTGAGAAGACCCGCACTCATTCCTCATTCTGCACCACATGTACAATGGGAGTCCCCCCCCCCCCCCCCCCGTCAAAGTGGAGGGGACAAAGAAAGAAGAAGATACGGGCACCTGGTGACTGCTGGTTAGAAGCGACTCAGAATCACTGGGGACAAAATCAATCACTATTTTATATCAATTAACCCACATTTTACTATGAAAAACTTGTGATGCACACTTCTCTAGATGTTTTCTTCATGAACAGAAATTAAAGTGGCTCTGTCACTGAATATTGAAGTTATCAAATAGAAATATGAGAGAATGGAGGTTGTATTTTGTATTTTCTTTGAGTTATAATTAACACATTTGGTAGACAAAAACCAAATAGTTTCTATACTATTTCAAAGTATTGATAATTCTTGTTCCTTTCCGTCTTACAATTAAGGGATGAAAAATATTTCCTAAACATACTTCTTCATAACACCCAGAGGAGAAGTGATGAGCATCTTAACCATCTAACAGATTTGGGATTGGCTAGATTGAGTTGTTCAAAGATTGAGCCAAAGTCAAGGTCCAGAAAAAGTTACAACTCTGGGATACTTTATCTCAAAGGTCCCCACATAATCAGCCTCCCTCTCTGATCCTATTCCACTCTGCTGGTAAGATATGAATATGCAGATGGCTTTATCTTTGGTTTTTAAGTTCACAAAATGCTAGGGATAGTCCATATAAAATAGCATACAACTATCTACAGACCCAATGAAAGGTGCTCTGATCTTTTATCAGTAATGTTAGAAGCAACAATCTTTATAGTGCTGCAGACAAAACCCAGGGCCTTGATGCATGCTAGGCAAGTGCTCTACCACTGAGCTATACCCCTCAGCCCAGCTTCTCAGTCTCTTCAGTTGCTTCCAGCTTATGCAGTTTATCTGAATCATACCCAGTTAACATTACTCCTGAGTGAAGGAAGAGGAGGGAAAAACAGACCTGTACATGCCTGCAGACCATTTATAAACATAAAAATATGACTGAAATACTTTTTATTCATTATCATCACCATATTCCCCCTTGACATTGGCAGCACTAGAGTTAGCTTTTCAGCTGACAGAACCTTCCTTCAAGAAAGATTTTGACATCTGTTAAGTAAATGTTGCCAACTCTTTTTTTTTTTTTTTATGATTGGCTAACATTCATGATGAAAACTGCTGCAACTTGATCTTTGGAATGAAATCACCAACCTCATTTTGCTGAAAGGCACAGTTCTACCAGGATTGAATGGGAACTGAGTTCATTACACAATCTCACTTCCTCAATGATACATTTAATTTGTCATGCTGCTTGCTATTTTCTACAATAGTTCTTTGGCAACAACATGTTTCTCAGATTCATTTGTGAGAATCATAGTTATGAGATTTCCTATGGCAGTAAGATCAGACAGGGAAAAGGCAAAGAGAAAGTAATTAATATGTTTTAAGTAGCCATTTGCTACTAGACAATAAAATAAGCGTTGCATATATTATTGTATGAATCCTAATTCTTTCTTTGTCAGACCATAAATTCTGTGAAAGCAGTTTACTCACATGACATATGAGTGTCCTCAGATATTAAAAAATCCATAGCTATATCCCCAGAACCTAGTAGGGTTCTGGAATTTGGTAGGTTTTTAAAATATTTTAAGTAAATGCACTATCATGCAAGGTCAACATTATCATACTTTTGCTACAAAAATGAAAAAAATCAAAGCTTTAGAGAGATTAAATTGTTTGCCTGACTGGTGATGAATTTGGCTAACAGTCATGTTTAGGTTCCTCTAACACAAAAGTCTGTGTTTTAAATAAATTTTTGTGGAATGACATATATTTTTCTTTTTTCCTCCTTTTTATTTCCAAGTTTCCTCAATAGTGATTTATTTTTTAAAAAATACAAAATTAAAAGTAATAATTGTTTCTTCCAAAATTTTTAATGAAATTCTAGAAAAATTCAGGTTGAAAAGTTGACTACTAATATATCTGACACAAGATATATATTAAGGCCTTGCACTAACCATTCTTTAGTTCTCTAATACTTGGTACATTCCAGAACTACACTTGATTTCCATTGGTAAGGAACTCCAGTATTTACTATTGTTTTAGTCTTACAGTAGAACAATACTCACAAAACCCCAGATGTGGAAAAACTCAATCAAGTAGTTCATGTGGGTGAAGCAGCATCTTGAAGAACAAGAACTCACTTGAGTTTCTATCAAAATTATAGCAAAGATTAATATAGCCTGCAATAGTATTATTTATGATTTATATAATAGAATATTTGAGTACAGAAGAATTAATCACTTCTTCTAAGACATATTTAAAGCAAAACAGGCTAAAACACCCTATTTTATTCATTAACTCAATATACTCAGTGGAATAATGTTAACTTTTTACCATAGAAATCTACATTGATACCTTCAAAATATTTCTCTCTTAGACCTGAGACTACATACAATATCTCCTTTTCCTTCTTAATAGGCCTTTATTCAGAACATATCCACAATATTTTTCATAGTGATATTTTGTGAACATTGATAAAAACTGAGACAGAATTCTAAGATTCTCCCAAGACCTCACATCTGATGTACCAAATATAAGACTGTGATTGTGGTGGATCTTAGTCCCTTGATTGTGTTACATAATGTGGCTGGTTGTCTTTAAGAAAGGGAGATCATCCAGGTAGACTAACCTAGTCACATGAGTTCTTTAAATCTGAGTCCAGAGATCAAAGGCAGAAATCAGAGAGATTTGAATAAAGTATGAGAGGGACTCCACGTGAGAGAAAATTCTCTATTGCCAATTCTGAAGATAGCCGTGGGACAAGACCTGAGAACAACCTCTGGAAGCTGAAAGTGACCTCCCAGCAAATAGTGGATCTCAGTCCCTAAAGAATTGAGTTCTGCCAACAATCTGAATGACCTAGATTTCTCCCCCAAACCTCCAAAAGAGTATACAGCTCTTCAGCCCAGCCAACATGTTGATTTCAGAGTTGTGAAAACTTGAGCAGAGAACTCAACCACATGGTACTGGGTTGTGAGATACTAAATTAGTAGTTTAACTACCAATTCCTAGCAATTTGTTGCAAAACAGTAAAAAAGGAGTACATTAAGTCAAAAAGAAATATAATATTTCATCTAATAGTTACTATATTACCTCCTGGTATTCTAGTAAGTCAAAATGATAAGATGATAAATTTGAGAATTCTGGGTGGAATACTTTGCTTTGAACATAGTCATTTACAACCCTAAACCACAGAGCCAGGAAAATAAAATAACCATGACTTTAAAACATACCTAATAGGTTTCAGTACAACAGAAAGTGCTAGGCCTGCTTAATTCTGGATGCAGGGCCTGCTAGCATAGAAGCTGCTCCCTCACTCAGAGCAGTACCTCCCTGGAGCCCAGAGTTCTGATCCTGCATGACCAGAAAGGAACTAACATCTCTCTTCACCTGTGCAATGTCAGATATTTCCTTACGTAGGTCAAGTTCAAACTCTTGGGGGGGGGGAAGCTTAAATAGCTTTTAGATTCGTAGATTTAAAACACTACTAAGGGATCCTCTTAAACTTATGACTATAGATTATAATACTCAAAATATTATCATATTAAGGGGCAGACACATGAGGTTTAGGGAAAAATTCTATAAACTAGGTCCATTGTGCTGACCCCCACATGCTTTCACTTTTAAAAAAGCAATTTACCGGCAGTCCTGACTGGCTCAGGAGGACAGGATATGTTACATTTCTCAACAAACAAACTGTTATCTTGCAGGAGAAGTGTAGGCCCCAAAATGTCAATAAGAATACAAGATACCCTGAAAGGGGAGACTTTTGTGACATACACAGACAGGATCCCAGAACTCAAGGAAATAAGAATAATTCCCTCTCACCATAAAATCTATAAGAACAGGTTCCAATTAGAACTGGTCAACATGGGCCAAAGTCACCTAGCATTGACATCGAAGTGCGGACTTCAAAATCTGATGTCATCATACTGTCAGTCAAAAGTTAAGAGGTGAACCTGGGTGGGACTCTCTGGAAACTTCCTTGGGATCCCAATAAAACTGAAGGACAGGAGAGGCGTGCCATCCCTCTCCAATCTGAGGGAATCCACTCTACCTTCAGAGTGTCCCCTCTCCCCTTTTCTATCCCTTCTAATAAACTCATGCCTATAACTTTGAAACATGTCTAAAATCTTTCTAACCTGATCATAAGAATTTGGGCTTAAAGGGGAGTCTCTGCATTGCCTCAGTTTCCCAGCAGACCTCAACTCTGTAACAATACGAATCAGCTAAATTTATGTTCATATCATAAATCACACAGAAACATTGATCCAGGTGAAGTCCTGTAGAAGTCACATTCAAAGACACCTTTAATACTCAATCAAATTCAGCTAAATCTCTGGGACTGGTGGTGGCAAATTTTCCTCAAACATTTGTAAACCGACATCATTCTGACCTCTCATTGAGAGCAAAACTTGGTAGCCAACCAAGGCAAGTATCCAGAACTGGCTGCTATTCTGTCAAGCAGGCAGCACACCAATAGACAATATATTATATGCCAGGCTGTGTCCCTGCAGTGTACTGAGTTAGACCAGATGCCCATATCATGGCTCACTCCTGGGTCAGAAGAAAGGGCAGGCCAATGACTTTCAAGTCATAATAAATAGATTTCTCCATCAGTCATAATATGTGCATAATGAAGAGGCAGAAGAACTCAGCCATAATTCCATCTGGCTCAGCAGTCTGTAGAAAAAGCAAGGGAGTAAGTAATGTGAAGAATTTATTATATTACAAACCAAAGAAAACAAACCTTTACTCAGAAAAGCAATCTGATAACCAAAATGAAATAATAAAACAAAACAACCCCACCCCCTAAAAAGTGGCCATCAGAGGATGGAACACTGGAATGGAAGTTCAAAGATACAATTTCTTGGTCTATTCTAACCATTGTACAATTTTTACAAGTTCACCATTATGTCTTTACAATGAGAGTAAACTGTGTTCCCGGACAGAGTCAGCAGATGGAGAAGTCAGTCTCAGGAGGAAATAAATTAGGTGGCACTGAAAAAAGGGTTAATTCTTTCTGGTCATAACAACTGGAATTAAGATGAAATAACTGAGAATTTGACATCTGTAAATTGCTTCAAAATAAGAAGAAGTTGAATGCCAAACTTGCTGTCTCTACTATTCTTTTGTTATTTCCACATGCTGTGCCACTTGGCCCCACTAAGGTGCAGTTGGACAAATCTTCCCAGAGTACTCACAGTGACTCATTAGCAATTGCACCACAAATAAATAGAATCTATCTTAAAATTCAGTTTCTTTTCACAGAGACTCTGAAGAGGGTGCCAAATTCAGTATCAAATTTTCAAAAATCTCCAAAAAGAAATTCTGCCCTGTTGTATACAGATGCTTTAAAAACCTAGATGCACAGGTGACTCATGAAATAATATAATTGGGGGGGGGGGTGGTAGAGTCACCAAAAAGATTAAAGTCTGGTATTAAATGCTTATGTTTACTAAGCAAAAAGAGATCAGTGGAGGAACAGGGATAAAATATCCTAGCAAGCTTTGCCAATACTTAAAGCAAATAAACAAATAAAAATATATTAGCTGGGAGTAACATTTTATTGACTGATTGTCCCTTTTGTTATCTGCTTCCTTGCATGAAATTAATCTTTCCAAAAACAGTTGGTTTTGGTTACTGGGTGAACTAATGATAGACTAAATGCTTGACAATCCCATATCAAAAAAATATAAACATTGGGATTTCCGTCATTTCCTACTATTGAAAAAAGCAGAGTCTTTGAGTTTAAAAAAATGACTTAAAATACCATTAGCAGTGTAACTTTGTTACCTAACCTTTCTGAGCTTTCTTTTATGTTAGATGTTGATAAATGTTTGTTTAATGTATGACTTGGAGGGAGTGGAATCGCACATATACACATTGCAAAGCAGAGTATTTCTTACATAGCAGGGTGGTCAGTGAGTACACATTCCTTTACTCTCCCTTTTCAATGTCCACCCAATTTTATTGTAGGCATGTGGCATTAATTACACCTCAGGGCTTTCCTGTCATTTAAAGTAACTAGGTAAAGAAAGAGAAAGCTCAACATGGGAAATTAACAAGTTAATGTAGCAATAATGACTTTCAAAATTGAATTGACTTTTGCTTCCATTTTGCCTTGCTACAGCAAAGTGACTCACTGCTTCCCTATACCTGCAATAATTTGGGACTCTTCGGTGAATTTCCAGAAGAGGTTAGCAGAAATCTGCCTTTATTAAATCCATGCACTCTCCCAGCAAAATTCCAAAAGAAAATTCCACAAGATTTTCTGTCACAATTTTCTCCCTAGATTAAAGAGCTGTATGTCAAAGTCCCTATTAACATACAGGTCATGTAAGACAGAAACACTTCATGTATCAAACTGCCCCAAGCTTTGAGTCATGAGATGGAGAGTAAGAATGCCACACATCTGAGCCTCCAGGTCACAGCTGGTGGCAAAACTGAGGCTTGCTTGGCTAGCTTTCCAAGCCTCTTCAACCCCTGCAGCTCAACCAAAGCCCAAAGAACTTGCAGGAATTTGTTAAACAAATGTCTAGAGCATTCTTATTTAAAACTAAGCCCTTTTACATGCTTTCAAAAGCTACCATCTAAAGAATTCTGGAAACTCTTTGATATCCTCCCCCACCCCCATTTTTCTTGATCTGCAATCTACATCCTTTGGTTAGGCAGCATTGACTAACATCAGGCTCTTCTGATAATAAATCTACAATGTCTATGGGAAATTCTACTCTCAATCAAGGACAGAAAATTCTGTACTTAAGCATTATATTACTCAAAGAAGAACTTATAATGTGACCATACATTAAAAAAGTAGCAATATGTCAATGAAAAGACATTACAAAAATATAGGAGAGACAAATATTATTAACTCAATTTGTACTAGTTCTAAAAGACCTAAGTGGTTGTTTCAAAAGATAATTCATCACTATGTATGGGACAAAATTTTGTCTTTTGAAATCCAAGTTTACAGTACCAAAAAGACAATCTCTATTACTTCAAGCATGCATACAGAGACAAGTATAGTACACACTCCTGCACATCTATGCATTTTTCAATAATTTGTGCATTCTTCACAATAATGAACAATCTGCCTGTATAACTTCTTAAAACTAGCACATATACTAATACCTGTCTTCATGAAGCTATCCACTTTCAAAGCTTTCTGTAGTTCATTGCAAACCAAATTTTAGATCCAGAAAATGAACATGTGCTTTGAAGTATTGTCATTTAACTTAAAGACATTAGGGGCTTGATAAAGTTACTTTATCTCATCAAAATTCCAGGAGTGGTCAAGAGGGAATCAAAAGTTTATAGATTGCACTTAACTAAATGCAGGAATATCCTTTTAAAATGAATTCAGAGTATGCCAAGAAAGGTGGCTAGGGGACATTTCTTTTTTTCTTCCTCCCTGATCCTAGCATGTCCTGGTTTTCACCATTCCCTCATATCTCTAACCCAGTCATTCTAATATCTCCCTTGCCCAACCATAAAAATGTATAATCTCTCTGCCTTACCATTATACATTTCCTCTGACATGAGGAACATTACCTCCTTACAGAACAGTGACCACATCATATGGCCAAAGGAAACTGGCTTCAGGGTGAGGTCTATAGTTTATGGCTTTATCACCTCTGATGTGCATTTCCAGAGGATCCTACCACATTCGTTCTGTGCAATTACCAGAGATTAACTGGACAGTTTGTACTACATACAGTCCGAGGTATAAACACCCAAATAGAGGTAACTGCACCAGCCCCTAGAGGTCTCAGAGCTCGATAGATAGATAGATAGATAGATAGATAGATAGATGTAAAGAACCATTCCTATAGAATTAAAAAATGATTTTTTTGAACCCAACTTTTCCTATATGGGATACAACAGAGGCTCTTTCTCCTTAAGTTTCACAATGTTACTTCTCAAACATAATCTTTATTCCCAGACCTGCTCTTTTGCTCTACAAAGCTGAACTTTAACATTCAAATATTTAAGACTAATCTTCACTTCTCAAACAACTTTATGGATAAGTCCTCCTACATGTGAAAAAAATGGGAGGTAAAACAATTCTCTAGTGCTATTTTTCTAGAGAAGAAACAGCAGATTATGACCAAATTGGAGGTACTATTAACACTTAATTTGTCAGATAACCTGTCATTGTGAATAATTCAATAAAGCCAACCACATGATATCAGGAGGGGGCATGTGAAAATACAGAACTTTTTTTAAATATACCCCTTGAACACTATCTCACCTCATTTTGAGAAACAACATCGTTTTTGAGAATAATCAGGTTTCCAGCACTCTGCCCACTTTGGCCTGTGAGGTGCCTGCTGTCAGTCACTGCTGCTTGGGCTCCCCCAGGCCCTGGTCCTGTCTGGGCCCCTGTGTTGTAAAACATGAAAGTATCACTCCCTGAGCCTGCTGTCAGACAGGCCTTGTAGCAGTAGGTCTTGGTGAGGGAGCCATTCCCTCGAACCTCAATGAAGTGAGGCTGCACCTTGAGGCCATGTGGTAACCTGGCATCAATATTGTTGTTGGCCTGTTTGTATAGTTCTGCAGGGCACCGCTCCCTCACTCCACAGAAGCCTCCACAGCATGAAGTGCCATATGCAGTGTAATGGTAGCACTTGATGATGCTCAAAACAATGATTGTCAAAAGAAATATAAAAGATACTGTGCTTAATGCTATTATCAGATAAAGTGTAATTTCAGAGTATGTCCGAGGACTCTTCACATGTCTCTGAGTGTCAGGGAGAATTTTAGAAACCCTATCCACCACAGCTACTGTAATGGCCACAGAGGATGAAAGTGATGGCTCCCCATTGTCACGGACCACCACAGTCAGATTGAAAGTGGTACCACTCTCATCTCCTATCTTTCTAGTAGTCCTAATTTCTCCTGTGTGCAGCTCTACTTTAAAGAGGTCCAAGTCAGAAGTCTGGGCTAGATGGTAAAAGAGCCAAGCATTTTGTCCAGAGTCTGAATCCATGGCTATGACTTTGGTGACCAGGTAGCCAGCAGGGGCAGTTCGAGGCACCATCTCAATGGCTGCTGACGAATTGGTTGAGGTAGGGTACAGAATGTGAGGGGCATGATCATTCACGTCCACCACATACACATTGGCGGTCACAGTGCTGCTCAGTGGTGGCTTCCCCTTGTCCTGGGCCTCCACAGTCACAAAAAACTCTCGAAACTTTTCATAGTCAAAAGAGTTGACAGCATAAAGGCTGCCACTGGCACTGTTAATGGAGACATAGGAGGTGACTGGCAGCCCTTGAATCTCCCTCTCTAGGAGGGAGTAGGTCACCTCTGCATTCTCCTTTTCATCTGGGTCTGTGGCTTGCACAGTGCAGAGCAACACTCCTGGCAAATTGTTTTCCTGGATGTAGATGGAATAGGAGTCCTTCAGGAAGCTTGGTGGATTGTCATTGATGTCAGAGATTTCAACCTTCAGTGTCCGTTGGGATGTGAGTTGTGGTATTCCTCCATCAGTGGCTATTACTGTGATGTTGTAGGCAGCCACCCGCTCCCGGTCCAGAGGGCCACTCACCACCAGTGTGTAGGAGTTTCCAAAGCCATTCAGCCTGAAAGGCAATGTGGCCTCCAGACCCAAGCTCACTTTCCGGTTGGGGCCTGAGTCTTGGTCATTGACACTGAGAAGGGCCACAACAGTGTTGGGTGCAGCATCCTCAGGCACTGGGCTATATAGGTCCGTCAGCACCACCTCTGGTGCATTGTCATTCACATCCACAATGTCCACCAGCACCTTGCAGTGACCCGCCATGGGCACTGGACCCTGGTCAGTCGCCTGCACATAGATCTGGTAGGAGGAGGCCTCCTCATAATCCAGCGCCCCACTCACTCGCACTTCCCCGGTACTGGCATCTATGCTGAAGAGCTGCCTTTCTCGGTCCGAGGTGTAGCTGCTCAAGGAGTATCTGAGCTCCCCATTGGAGCCCTCATCCGGATCTGAGGCATTCAGCTTTACCACCAATGTGCCTGGGGGTGCGTCCTCCCGCAACTGGACGCGATAAGTGGACTGGTCAAAGGCGGGGGAGTTGTCATTAGTGTCCAGGACGCGCACAGAGATCTGCGCGGTGCCTGAGCGAGGTGGGCTGCCCCCGTCCACAGCCGTGAGAACCAGGTGGTGCAAGGCTGCCTGCTCGCGGTCTAGGCCCTTACGCAGCACCAGCTCCAGCACCTTACTGTTCTCCTGCAGGGGTTTAAGGTCCAGCTCAAAGTGTTCACTGGGGCTGAGCTCGTAGGTCTGCACTGAGTTGGCGCCCACGTCGGGGTCCTGCGCGCTCTCTATGTGAAAGCGCGCTCCAGGCGCCACCGATTCGCTTACCTGAAGATGGTAGTCGGGCCGCGGGAAGCGCGGCGAGTTGTCATTGATGTCCAATATTTCCACTTCAACTGCGCTCACCGCCACAGGGTTGTGCGCCAGCACCTCCAAGCTAAGCAGGCAGCGAGGCCGCTGCTCGCACAACGCCTCGCGATCAATGCGCTCGTTGACGAAGAGCGCTCCACTAGTCAGGTCCAGCTCCAGGTAGCGCGGGCTGGGCACACCCAGATGGTTGATGCGCAGACAGCCAGGCCCCAAACGCCGCAGCTCCAGCCCCAGCGCTCTAGCCACGTTGCCCACGAGTGCGCCCGGTGCTTGCTCCTCAGGCACCGAGTACCGTAGCTGGGAGGCCGCCGGGCCGGGCAGCAGCACCACCAGCAGTAGGAAAGACAGCAGCAGCAGCCACGGCAGGGGCCGCCGGAGTCGTGGATGCTCTGTAGCCCACAGTCTCGTGCCAGCCTGCTCCATAGCCTCCGGCGGCGGCGGAGGCAGCCGGGCAGGGCCCGAGGCAGCAGCTTAGCCAGCCCTGCTCCACGCCTGGGCCCCGCCTCCGCCTCCGCTCGTGCCGCCCCGCGCCGACTCCAGTACAGTTCACGCGCTACCAAACGCCTGGGGCCGCTCCCCTCGTAGGCCTTCTCAAGGGGCCCCGGCCCCTCTGCCCCGGCTGATCCCCCATACCCCAGTTCCTCCACTCTTCTCCAGTCGTTCAGCCCGGCTCCGCTTCCTGCAGCTGATGCTGCTGCCGTAGCTGCTCCGGGGGGAGGGAAAAGGAAGCTGAAGGGGAGGGGGAGAGGGAGGAGTGTTCAGCAAGTCCAGCTCCGATTCCGCACCGAAGTGGTGAACAGCAACCTCGGACTGCCCAGCCACTCCAGCCTCATCTCCTCCACCCCGAACCCGCCAGATCCCAGCAGACGGCGGGAACACGGCCACTCCCTGTCTCCCTGCCCCCAAGGTCCTGTCCATCCACTTTCCAAGATCTCTCGCCTGCTTAAAAGGTCTTATAAGATTAGTCTGTGAAAAGCAGTTAAGACCCTGGAACTCAGGAGCTATCGGCTCCCTGAAAAAGATTTCCAAGCGCAATCCAGGAAAATAAACTGAGAACCTTAGCTAAGTATGGGGACCTGGGTGGCGGCTCTAACATTTAAAGGACACAAATGCAGGGGCGGTGCTCTGGAGCCACTGGGATGGGAACTGATTATTTTACCTGACCCCCACGACATCTCTGGAACACTCTTTAGTACTACAGAAAGTGCTTAACTCCTAGGGCAAAGGGCAGGGGATAGCAAATGCTGTCCGCCTTTTGGGAGCAAAACTAAAACCAGCATCCTGGGATTCAATACTCAATTCTGCTCCTAGTCAAGCGGTACTTTTAGTGTGTACCTTGGCAAATAACAAATATTTCAGTGTTTAAAACTCCATTAGCTCCTTGAAGTTGCAGGCAAACCTCTTATTTGACCCGTTTAGGACACACTAGATAAAAAATTGGTAGAAATTTTAAGGCTTCTTCCCCTAATCTCCAAATCTTTTTCATTTTTCACCCAAGACATTTTCTTTCAAGAGTGATTTTAATTTTTTTCTTTAATAGATGACAATGTCTTCAAGAGCCTACAAAATCATTAAATTAAGAGTGTTACTCATGATCTTCTAAGCCAGGCTGGAATTTGAACTCCATTAAAGCTTTGCAGTTAAAAAAAAAATCTGTTATTAAGCAAAATATGGGAGGCTGGGATTTATTTTACAATAGCTAGCAATTTCAATGACTGCAGCTCATCTTCTATAAATATAAGTTTCCTATAAACCTCTGTGCCTCTGGGTCCCTAAGCCTACCCTTATATTGCTGCAGAAGTGACACACAAATTCTCTACCATGAATGAGAAGGCAGAAGGAGCAGGCAAGCCTTTCCCTGCTGTGTCATTGCCTCTGCTTCTCAGTTCTGAATATTCTCTCTTTACAGGCCCTCTTATCTTTCCCACAGAGGTTTAAAATCTATTGCCCAACATGCAGAAAAGCACTCACTAAAATGTCCTTTCTCTTCCTCATCTTCCAGCATCATTGTATTTGTAGATCTTCTTTGTTGGTCATTTTCTAGCTAAGGACTGGAACAAAGCCAGAGCAAAAGCTGACTTTTGGCATGCTTCCCTCCTTGAGGGGACACAGTTAAAGACCCAGGGTTATAATCCTAACACCCAGACTTCAAAGGTCTGAACTAGCACATCCTTCCTGCTACCCAAGTACACTCACTAACAACATTCCATGCATGACCTAACCAAATTTTTTTTTTTTTAACAGTGAAACTCCCATCTTTTTCTTAGCACTGCTGTTTCTTATTTGTCCTCTTTGTTCCCTCAAGGGTGCAGAGTGGGAGGCAATTTCCATCAAAATCTATTCCTGTCTCCTTTCTTTGGTCTCTGGCTTCTCCTTCTTCTGTCTGCATCCTCCCCAAACATCCCTCAGTAATTCTGTCTCTGTTTGCTGTGGTAATTTGATCTCAGGGAGCCTTAATCTCTCAAGTGCACAAACTGTAGTCCTGGCCTATGTCCTCACCCATTACTTATTTCTGAAAACAAATGGCTTATAAGTGGAATCAAGTTGTAAATTGTCAGGAAAAGTGACCTTTCTTCCCCTCATCTCCTCCCAGCCCTCACAGTCACTGCCACCTCTGCCCATAGCTCAGAAACCTGCCTCTGGGTATTGACCATGTATGGCCCTCTGCCCCTGAAGTGATCACAGGCACTTAAGGAAGAGATTAAAGTGGTAGAGGCTTGTTGATGTTTTTTAACAGAATCCCCTAAATGTCATGTCTCAGGAGAAAAATGACAAATTGTTTTTCAGCAATCTCCTCATCTTCTGGCAAGGACACCTCCCAGGTTGTCCATTTTGATGTTTCAGGATCATAAGCTCCAACTAGTGTGTTCTCCCTTAATGACTGAGAAGGCAAACAGAGAACCAACACAATTAGCCTCCTTTTCAAAGACATTGTACTAAAAAGATGGTATATTCTAGTTTTGGCACTACAATAATTTTGTTCCTCACGCTATGGTCTGAGGCTTCTGTCCACCTTACCAACTAATCAAATGTGATTGGTCTCACTGTTGGTAGAGGGCCCTTTCTATAAATATGAATACTAGTGTTTTGAGCACACTGTTATGCATTCCTTCCCCTAGATCTTGCAGAACACCTGACTCAAAAACAGAATAGAACAGTGATTAAGAGTGCAGTATTTGAAGTCAGCCACACTCCTGCTAATGACTAACTATGTGACTTCAGACATATATCTTAATGTAAGTTTCAATTTACTTATTTCAAGTGTGGAAAATCATACTAAATAAAATTCAGAGAACTAGTATTATGATTACACAAGATAAAGTATATAAAACAAATTGCATAGGGACTGACAATTGCATTATTAATATTAATGGTATTTGTGATGGTGATGTTATTTTTTAAGTATTTATTTTTTAGTTGTAGTTGGACACAATACCTTTATTCCATTCATTCATTTTTATGTGATGCTGAGGATCCAACCCAGGGCCCCACATGTACTAGGCAAGCACTCTACTGCTGAACCACAACCCCAGCCCAACTGGGATGTGATTAAATGCAACCATTTCTTATTGTCAAACAACATCTTAGCTAATAATCTACATGTGGCATGGTCCCTTAGATAATAAACAGAGACAAGCAACTGCAACTATATCATTTAAGAAATCAATGATGATGGGGAAGATGAGTGTGCACCCAAATTAAGCTTTCTCAATGGTTTCTACAACTTATTCTACAAGTTTGGGATATTTTGAAAACAACTCTATATTTTGAAAACTACTCCCCCAAACAGCCCCCTGTTAAATTGCCAAGTAAAAGGAACTTCTTCCATAGGAATTCCTCCAGAGAATTTATTTCCTCACAAGAGATTCACTTTTTTAAGATACAAAGAAATAACCCTAGCAACTGAGTACAGAGTAATTCCAGAACAGCACGTGAACACTAATGTCTTGCTGTAATTTCTAGCACCCAGTATAGAGCAAGGCACAGAGGGCTCAATTCAATTTTTTAAACAGAAATTTGCTTATGTAATTTAAATAAAATAGCTTCTTCCTTGCTCTTCCTCATTCCAAATCCTATGTAAATTTCAAGGTCCTGCTCAAAACCCACCAATCCATGAAACAGTGTCTATTCTAAACATAAGGATCTTTCTTTCTCTTTCACAATCTGCAGCCTATCTCTGAATGCTAATACGTGTCCTTCTTTAATTCATACAAATACTTTACTATTCTCCAATTATAAGCAAACTAAAAGCAGGAGCCATGTTTTATATTTGTGTCTCCTTCACAGTGTTGGAAATCTTATAATTCTCAATACATGTTAATTGCTTCATCTTCTTCCGACCCTATTTTTAGCAAATTCAAGAACAGCTGCTGCAACTCAGGCATTCCCACTTTGCTGTATGTGGATAAAACACATCTTACAAAAGGAAGGATCAAGAGCATGCAATGATTTTACTATGAATTTTTGCCTTTAAAGCTGTCAAATGAAAATATAAAACAAAGTACTTCAAACTGGGAGAACTAACAAAGTTGCTGAACCCTAGAAAGGGTTTTGCCCAAAGGTATTATGCTGTCATTTTTCTACTTTATATTAAAATTATAAGTTATAAAATTAAGGTATTCTTTGCTTATAATAAGAAAAGTGACAAGATTAAAGAAGAGCCATAAGACAGAATGTTTGTTTTCCCCTAAGCTGGATAAGAACTTTGAAATAATGTTCCTTACTTATATTTCTTAATTATATTTGTAAAATACATCTCTCAGGAGATCATTGGGCACAGGAGCAAAACCAATCACAACACAATAGAATTAAGCTACAAGAAAAATACTGGCACTCAGTAAACTCTCCTAATTCACATAAATTTCCATTCTCTATTATCAACATCGATTCAAATCATTTTATTTTGCAGAACCACAGGACAAAAGGACATGCTCATTAGTTTGATCAGGTTTGGGGATGACAATTATGAGTATCTGTCAAACAGAGAAGGGCCTAGTTTTCATTTTTAATTTGTGAATTTATGTTGCTCCACAGGCTGAGTACCTGTTATATAATTAAAAAGAGACAGGGCTGGGATTGTGGCTCAATGGTAGAGCACTTTCCTGAACCACATAAAAATAAACAAATAAAATAAAGGTATTATGTCCCTCTACTATATATATATATAGTATATATATATATATATATAGAGAGAGAGAGAGAGAGAGAGACGGAGACAGAAAGCCATCTCCAAAGTTTAGTCTGATTCAAAGTGGTTTTAAAACTTTTCATCTTGTCAAAAATGGATGGTGGCTGGGGTTGTGGCTCAGCGGTAGAATGTTTACCTAGCACACATGAGTCACTGGGTTCGATCCTCAGCACCACATAAAAATAAAATAAAGGTTAGTTAAAACAATGGATGAGATGCCTGATCTTCAGGCACCTCCACAAGAAAAATACTTTTCAATATAATTACAGCATTATTTATAGAATTAGTGCCCCAAATTTTTCACATGAAATGACAGCTGAGTTTTTTTTTACATCTCCCTTCCTCCAGAAGGAATACAGTAGTACAATATTTGGCATTAGCAAATGGCTTTTGGGAAGAGATACTTTAAATTTTTAGTTCTGAGAAATTTATATGATGATACTTGGCTGATATTTCTAGAAATTGCTGAGAATAAACAAAAGGGACTCAAGCCATCTTTGGATGAGTATTAAAAAGGGAGAGATAGCTAACATCTTGGGGTGGATAACAGATAAAAATCAAACTTTATTTCTCCATCAATATTCTCAATTGAGCAGCCCTAATAAGATTCACAGAATATTAAAGGTGAAGATTTATTTAGACTCTTAGCCACATTCTTCATTTTTCATCAAAGAAAATGGCTACATAAAACTTGAACCTCAAGATTGATGAGGAAATAGGAAGCACAAAAGTGATATGAGTCAAGGATCTGTAACCAGATAAATGATCTTCCAAGGTACTACAAGACCCTACAGATATGACTAGAGAACTAAATTTCCTCTTTTTTAAAAAAAAGTGCCATTGAGTTTGATATAAATGATTTCAAAATTATTGTTTATGAGCACTTAGAAATGAAGACATTCTTCCTAGAAACTATTTTAAAAATTGTTAACTTACAACCTACAACATAGACTTAATTTTTTTTCAAATGGATGTTTTAGATTTTGAATTAGTAGAATCATTGATAAATTAAGTACTACAAACACAGTCTTCTGGAATTCATGGAGACATAAAGTCTCCCTATATATTCATGAAGACAAGATGAAGAAAGATAGCAATACAGTATAGTTTTAAGGTTAGGTGATTTCATAATTGTCTGTTGAACAGTACCGAAGAGTGTTTATTAATGGAATTCATCAGCCTGGAAGGAGAATTACAACAGGGACTATAGGGATTTATCCTTGGTCTTATCCTATTCAGCATTTTATCAGTGACTGAAGACAAGGAGGCAGCAAGCTTCCAACAATTGAGCACCAAGTTGAGCTCTTCTGGAACAAAAATCAGCACTGTCTAGGTTAAGCTAAGTTTTTGACTCATTAAAAGCACAAATATTCTATTTAAGATTCAATACGTGCCCCACATTCATAAGTTTGTATTTCAGCTAAAGTCTGGCTTCTACTATTGCCATTAAGATCTGTTCCAAGTTTCCATTCATTACTTAGGACCTCTTATTTTAATAGAAAACCTTGTTTGGCCCTGTTTCACTTCTCTAATTCTTAGAATTTTGGCCACAGAATAAAATAAGATGAGAATTTGGCACTAAAGAACATCCTTGTTCCCAAGTGGGTTTTAGCCAAAGCATTCATTGATTTCAATGTGTGTGGGTGTGGGCTTGTGTGCATTTTAAATTTAGATATTGCTGAGGTGTTTTGAATTTGAACTGTTTTCCAAGATATGACCTGAGCTCAGTCTAGATGAAGGCCCAATTTCTACTTTCTTTTTCCACTGTGTTTGTTGCCTTGAAACAGACAAATCAACCTATCTGGTTCTCAAAAGTTCCCATTCATATATTTAGAGTACCATTGGCTTATTTGGGTTCCCTTTGTATTCTGATGTCTTGAGGGTTAACAGTTTAATATATATAGTCATTTAATCCTTACAAGAGACTAATGAGGTTGGTATTGATGAAGAAATGAGATTCCAAAACAGTGAAGAAATTTTTCAGATTCTCTAGGAACCTTTTTCCCCGTGCCTCTGTTTCTAGTGGTCTGATACAACATCTGACCATTGCACATACATGCACCCCTGCTTAAGAATCTTATTGGTCACAAGCTATTTAAGTATTTTTATGGAGCCCTATCTCAGTTGTTTTCACAACTACAAATTTCTTTCTTTTTTAGATAGATTTTGTTACAAAATTCCTTTAATAGCTATGCTTGCAACATGATAAGGTTGGTAAAGTATTAATTCTCTAAATTAGCCAGGCTAAAATGTACTGTTTTATGAATATTAAAAGATACTTTAAGGTATTTTGATAAAATACTAATGGTACTAAACCTTTCCTTAGCAAACCTCATTTTATTAAAATTATTTAGAAAGAAATTACTGAGTCTTCAATTTCTCTCTCTCTCTCTCTCTCTCTCTCTCTCTCACTCTCTCTCTCTCTCTCTCTCTCTCTCTCTCTCTCTCTCTCATAATAAGCAAAGGAAGCACACTGTACTCAGCTGATAGAATTCAGAAGAAAAATCTGGCACTGGTTCTACTTATACAATGCTTCTGAACTAATGGTCTCAAAAAAATCTTAAAGTCACTTAGCTTGATACACCTACAACCATATATCTTGATTGGTACCAATTTTAGCTTTTTAGCCCAGAACAGAAAAAAATATACAAAACTCCCAAATACAATTAATAATTTGTGAGCATTCTTTATCTTAATCTATTTTCAATTGTCTATTAAATCCAGTGAACCAAAGACAGTATGGTGATAACTTCAGCTAAGATATAAAAATTAAAACAGAGAGGTTTGATAATTTCCAAGAAATACAGAGTCGATTTCAAGGAGAACCAAATAAAATTTTCTTTTCACTTCAGTGTTACATCTATTGTAACAGAGCTGTCACCCTCAGATATTCAATATCCTTTGTAATTAAATTTTCATCATAGCCTCCTGTGACTGGTTTTCTGCAGTACTCTCTAGTATTCCTTTGATCTGATTATCATAGTTCATTTAAAATCTCAACTGTATATGAAATATTTATTGGATCATAAATCAGTGTATACATAGTATACATTGGACAGCCATGCTCACAAATTATATACCCATCATAAAATGCAACCTGTCTACTCACAGGTATTAAATAAATAAAAGAGTACACAAAAGTCTTATTAATAATAGTCAAAAATTGGAAACAACACAAAAGTCTATCAATAGGTGACTCAAATTTTTAAAATATGGAATACAAAAAAAAATTGGGAACAGCACAAAAGTCCATCAATAAGTGACTCAATTTTTTAAAATATGGTATATAATAGAATACTACTACACAAAAGTAATGTACTACTGAAAATACACAACATGAAGAATCTCAGTCATTATGCTGAGTGAAAGAAAGCAGATGTAAAAAGTTCACACTGAATGATTCCATTTATTATTTTTAAAATGCAATAGTATATAGTGATGGCAGCAATTGGTGGTTCTATGGGCCCTGGGTCAGAAGGAAGAATGACAATAAAACAGACAACAGGACACTTTGAGGGTGATGGAAATTTTTTGTGTCTTCATGGTAGTGGTGCTTTTAAGAATGCATGCAACCATCAAAACTCATTGTATAACATAATTTAAGTAGATGTGATTATATTAAAATAACTTTAACAAAGTTGATAAAAAATTTTAAAGCTAGATAGCTTATTAAAATAATTATAATACTTTAAGCTTTTTGCAATTTTTATTAGTTCTTTTTAGTTATGCATAACATTAGGATTTGTTTTGACATAATTACAAAAACATGGAACATAATTTGCTCTAATTCAGTCCCCAGCATTTCCCTTTCCTGTCTCCTCTTAAAGTAAAATTAATCAAACCACACTGAGTGCATACAACCTTCAATAGAGTATTTCTATAGAACTATAGATAAAATATTGATTAATTTATAAATCAGTTATAGAATAAAAATTGACATTATACTTCAAAGAAGAGGCAAATCTAAGTGAGGCAGATGGCAGCAGACATATAGATAATATTTCATAATTTATCACTCTGCTCATCTAAATAGGTCAAATAATGAGTACCATGGTTAAAAACGTGAACATTTACTTTTTAACTCCTAACTACACAGAAGATAAAACAATTTTTCAGTGATAAAATTAGTTTGAAGAAAATATTTGTGAGCCCAAGGGTGACAGATTATGAGAGTCATCATAAAAGAAGCAGAAACTAATGCTTATGTTCTCAACATTCTAAGGCTCTTTTCTCTGCACAGAGCTACAAGAAGCACCATGACAATTTAGACTATTTGATTTTTAAAAAGATGAAAGGATGTTGAGACACATCAAAAATCAGATCAATTTCAAGCAATGAAATAGAAGACGCCATCAGAAGCCTACCAACCAAGAAAAGCCCAGGACCAAATGGATACCCAGCTGAGTTCTACAAGACCTTCAAAGAAGAACTAATACTAATACTCCTCAAATTATTTCATGAAATAGAAAAAGAGGGAACACATCCAAACTCATTCTATGAGGCCAACATCTCCTGGATTTCAAAACCAGACAAAGACACATCAAAAAAAAAAAAAAAAAAGAAAAGAAAAGAAAAGAAAACTTCAAACCAAT
Organism: Urocitellus parryii; assembly: GCF_045843805.1. Classification (NCBI taxonomy): domain Eukaryota; kingdom Metazoa; phylum Chordata; class Mammalia; order Rodentia; family Sciuridae; genus Urocitellus; species Urocitellus parryii. The sequence continues at coordinate 95,401,835 of NC_135531.1, read as the reverse complement.
ATCTCTAATGAACATAGATAAAAAAAAATTCTCAATAAAATTCTGCCTAATTGAATACAAAAACATATCAAAAAGATAGTGCACCATGATCAATGTGGTTCATCTCAGGGATGCAGGGTTGGTTCAACATATGGAAATCAATAAATGTAATTCATCACATCATTACAATTAAAGATAACAATCATGATCATCACAACAGATGCAAAAAAAAAGCATTCAACAAAATACAGCACCTCTTCATGTGCAAAATACTAGAAAAACTAGGAATAACAGGAACACATCTCAACATTGTAAAATCTATCTATGCTAAGCCCCAGGCCAACATCATTCTAAATGATAGAAACTATACAGCAGAGTAGATGGATGGGAGAAATATTGAAAAATTGAAAGCATTTCCTCTAGAAACTGGAACAAGACAGGGATGGCCTCTTTAATCACTTTTATTTAACATAGTTCTTGAAACTCTAGCCAGAGCAATTGGACAGATGAAAGAAATTAAAGGAATATGGATAGGAAAAGAAGAACTCAAACTATCACTATTTGCTGGCAACATGATTCTATACTTAGAGGATCCAAAAAAATTCCACCAGAAAACTTCTAGAACTAATAAAAGAATTCAGCAAAGTAGCAGGATATAAAATCAACACCCATAAATCAAAGGTATTTCTCTACATCAGTGACAAATCCTCTGAAAGAGAAACTGGAAAAACCACCCTGTTTACAATAGCCTCAAAAAAAAAAAAAAAAAAAAAAACTTGGAAGTCAACTAAACGAAAAGGTCAAAGACCTCTATAATGAAAACTACAGAACACTAAAGAAAGAAATTAAAGAAGATCTTAGAAAATGGAACTATCTCCCTTGTTTTTGGACAGGCAGAATTAATATTTTCAAAATGATCATACTACCAAAAGCAAAAAACTACCAAAAGCACTATACAGTTTTAATGCAATTCCAATCAAAATCCCAATGACATTCCTCAAAGAAATAGAAAAAGCAGTCATGGAATTTATTTGGAAAAATAAGAGACCCAGAATAGCTAAAGCAATCCTTAACAAGATGAGTGAAACAGGTAGCACATTACACCAGACCTTAAACTATACTACAGAGCAATAATAACAAAAAGGGCATGGTATTGGCACCAAAATAGACTTATAGACCAATGGTACAGAATAGAGGACACAGAGACAAATCCACACAGATGCAGTTATCTCATATTAGACAAAGGCACCAAAAACATATTGGAGAAAAGATAGAGTCTTCAACAAATGGTACTGGAAAAAATGGAAATCCATATGCAGCAAAATGAAATTAAGCCCCTATCTCTCACCATGCACAAAACTTAACTCAAAGTGGATCAAGGAGCTAGGAATTAACCCAGAGACCCAATCCCTAACAGAAGAAAAAGTAGGCCCAAATCTTCATCATGTTCAGATTAGTCCCTGACTTTCTTACAAGACTCTGAAGCACAAGAAATAAAAGCAAGAATCACTAACTGGGATGGATTCAAACTAAAAAGCTTATAGGCAAAAGAAATAACCAGTGAGGTGAATAGAGAGCCTACAGAATGGGAGCAAATTTTTTACCACACACACACAGCAGATACAGCACTAATCTCTAGGATACATAAAGAACTCAAAAATCGTAACACCAACAAAACAAATAATCCAATCAATAAATGGGCCAAGGACTGAACAGACACTTTGCAGAAGATGATACATAATCAATCAACAAATATATGAAAAAATATTCAACATCTCTAGCAATTAGAGAAATGCAAATCAAAACTACTGTTAAGATTTCATCTCCCTCCAGTCAGAATGGCACCTATTAAGAATAAAAAAAAAAAAAAGTTTGGCGAGGATGTGGGGGAAAAGGCACACTCATACATTGCTGGTGGGACTGCAAATTGGTGCAACCAATCTGGAAAGTAGTGTGGAGATTCCTCGGAAAACTGGGAATGGAACCTCCATTTGACCCAGTTATCCCACTCCTTGATTTATACCCAAAGGATTTAAAAACAGCATACTACAATAATGCAGCCATTTTAATGTTTACAGCAGCACAATTCACAATAGCTAAATTGGGGAACCAACCTAAATGCCCTTTAGTAGATGAATGGGTGAAGAAAATGTGGTACATATACACAATGGAATATTACTAAGCATTAAAATAGAATAAAATCATGGCATTTACAAGTAAATGGATGGAGTTGGAGAATATTGTGCTAAGTGAAGTAAGCCAATCCAAAAAACCAAATGCCAAATGTTTTCGCTGATATGTGGATGCGTATCCATAATGGGGATGGGGTGGGGAGCATGGGAAGAATGGAGGAACTTTAGATAGAGCAAGGGGGAGGGAGGGAAAGGGAGGGGCATGGTGGTAAGAAAGATGGTGGAATGAGATGGACATAATTACGCTAAGTACATGTATGAAGACACGAATGGTGAGACTCTACTTTGTGTACAACCAGAGACATGAAAAATTGTACTGTATATATGTACTATGAATTCAAATGCATTCTGATATCATGTATAACAAATTAGAATAAATAAATAAATTTTAAAATATTAGAAAAGAAAAAAATTTAATTCATAACACACCAGTATGCATGTAGCATAACTGTACTTTTCCCAATACTTAAATGAATTCTTAATGGTAGAAGACAGGTGATAGGAAGATACATTTAATCTTATGCACATTAATAATTAACTATCTGGCTCAGGCTGTCATTAACCTTAGGAAGATATGTTTTAAAGGCTTTGGTGGAGATTCAGAATATACTACTTTCTTATGAGAAGAAGTCAAGTGTAATTTTTTCTATTGCATAACATTTTCCAATTATCAACAGAACAGGAATGGGAAAGCTACATTTCTTATTCATTTTCTAGGCATCTGTATTACTACTAGGTACTGAGAATAGAGACAATCTGATTTTGTTGGACCTGATAAAAAAAGTATTTTAGTATTATTTCCATAATAGCCCCAAATGTGGTTAGATAGAAGGGACTGAAGAAAACTATTTCTGAGTTAAAAGAAAATTGTAACATTCAATACTACAAAGCAGATCCAGTAGAGAGGTTAAAATCATTCACACAATAATTTATAGATGGAATACGCCAATATTAGAAACTGAGAGCATAAAGAGATGTTTCTTGGATGATAGAAACTATACAGCAGAGTATATGGATGGAAGAAATAAGGACAGTTCTAATGTCTCACTTCAGAACAATAGGGAAATAGGCACTTTTCACTGTGGAGTTCAGCAGAGCTGTAAAATACAAAAATGGTTAGGAGCAAAACCCCAAATTCTCTACATTATTGTTCCAACTGGTTAAGATGTTCCCAGACAAAATAATATGACAAATACCATTAGAATGAATAGAATACAACATTGTACTTCTGCTCTACCCTACTTTTAAAAATGATCGCTTTAGATATCAGAAAAACCATCTTCAAATAATTAAACCATTGATTAGACCATTTAAAGTAGGAAATATATTCCTTCACACCACTAACAGGCCTCAGCCCTTTAATTATCAACCCTCTATCTTCAGCCTTCCTTTTTTGATCTAGATAAAGCACCCCTCCCTGGATTTTTTTCCCCTGCATCTCCTACTGTTTCTTTCCGATTCAATATGGAATTCAGACTTCATAATGTATTCCACAAGATTTTGACCTTATCCCTCTCCTCACCACACATACACTTTATGCATTGTTTATCGTTTTATCAATACTCTAGCTCCAAGGATCATGTTTATGTAAATGACTCAAAATCTATCTTAGAATCCAGCTTCTCTGAACAAATTCAACTATTATCTATCTCCACTTAGTGATATTTCTAAACTAAACTCATCCTTTCCATGAATCTTGATAGACTCTGTTATTTTACAGTAACCCCCACATTTAGTAACTAAACCCTATGGATTCTCTCCTTTATATCATAGTCAATTCCTTTCCCCTAGCCTGTTTAAACCTCCCAAGTGTCTAGATATTTTAACAGTAGTTCATTTCCCTTTCTCCAATCTGTTCTTATCCCATGGATACTAACCAACATTGCTATAATAATGTTTTTCCAAATGTTATTCTTATAATAGAATGTCTACACCTTAAAATTTTTCCATTTTGTCAATATTTTTTCTGCATATTGATTCTTAGAGGCAATTTTTTTGAAAAAAATATCATGTTAAAAAATAATAAACCCATTAAAATTTTTATTGACACAGGACACAATCTAGCTAATTTGGGAAAAACACCTTTGTAATATTTCATCTAATAATATATCATGCTACCACATTTATGCAAGATTTTAAATATTTTTCAACAAAATTTCATACTTTTCACATTTCTCATTAAAATTATTCTTAAATATTTTGTTTATTGTTTTTCTGAATGAGAACTTTTTGCCATTTTATTTTTTACCACTGACAAATAGAAAAACTACAATTACTTGTATGCACATCATCTACCCAGGTACTTTTATATGATTTGACGCAAGATAATTTAAATTTTTCGAATCAACTTACTTTGATTTCTTATATATATGATTTTCCACTCTTAGGGAACATAGATATTAATGTAAATAATTTTACTTTACATTTTACATGGTATTTTTAAAATACAGAAACAATCCAAATTATAATAGCTTACATAATTGTACATAGTCATTTAAACTAGCTTGGCAAATGTTTTATAACAACTTAAGGCCTTAAATTAAAAACAGATGAAAATGTACTCTCCAAAATTTTACTCCATTTTATAAATATAAATTAATTTTTTAATAAAATACCATATACTTATAATTGATTACAGCTAGTTTTAAAACATGCATAGAAAACATTTTTTAAAAGAGCTGTAGAAATACATAATTGTGACTACACTTGGCTATTAGGATTACACTTTCTTCTCTTTTTTCTGAAATGCCTGTGATGTCCATTTAATGCAAAAGTTGTTTTTAGATTTTTTTTCATTCTTAATGGCTCTCCATATTCTTAAGATAAATACTAAAATCCTAAGCAATTCATCGAACAATCTTCTATGTCTGATTCTCATTTACTTATCAACCCTGAAGTTCTACCTTGCTTTTTTTTTTTTAGTTGCCTGTTTTTTTTTTGTTTTTGGTCCACTTTTTTTTATTAGTTGCTCAAGACAATACAATGATCTTGACATATCATATATTTGATTAAAATGGGGTATGAACTCTTATTTTTCCACATGTACAGATTGCAGGATCACATTGGTTATACAGCCACGTTTCTAACTTGCTTTTACAAGTATAGCATGTTTTGACTAAATCAAATGATTTTAATTCCTTCTATGCTTTCTCATTCCTCCAGACCTTTATTTATAGTTACTACTGTGGCTAAAATTCTCATCCTCCACTCTACCCTCCCCGCTTGCTTCCCAGATCAAGCATTAATATTCTGCTAAAGGGATATCCTACTTGGGAAAATTTCCCTGCCTGCCCCTGCTTTCCAACAGACAACATACTTCATCAATGTTCATTAATATTCATCAATATGGGGTATGAACTCCCCTCTCAGCTATCTAGGTGGAGTGAACTTGTTTCCATCGTGGTTTTAATCTGACTGATTATAATTGATGGTTTATTTATGTATTATTAAATATATTTTAATAATGTTGATTATTTCTTACTTCTCTCTATACTTTGAATATTTTGTGCTCAAAAATATGTTATCAGTGGAATGGCTAGAATAGAGGTATTGGAAAATGGTTTTATGTCAAGTAAAGCTACAAATATCACCTTCAATAAAGACAGTTTATGCAAATGTTTTAAGTGAATGCATTTGCTCTCCAGTTCAATTCCTAAATATTTCATAGTAGATCTTACTTATGAATCATTTCCCCCAAATCCCTCTAATCTAGAGATAGATTATCTATCTCTATAGGTAGATAGAGATTTCTATCTCTAATCTAGAGATAGAAATCCCTCTAAAAAGGTTTGGGTAAAATAAAGGCATTCTTTAAAAAAATAAATGTAATTTAAATATTTTAAGCCATATTAAACAAGTATTTAATACGCCAATCTCCCAGAACCAAATGCAGAATATCCTCTCTGATATGTGGATGCTGACTCACAATGGGGGGGGGGGATGGGGGAAATAGGGGGAAAGGAGTGGGTATGGAAATGAGAAAGACAGTAGAATGAATGGGACATAATTTTCCTATGTTCATGTATGAATGCATGACCAGCATAACTTCTCATCATGTACAACCATAAGAATGGGAAGTTATACTCCATGTATGTATGATATGACAAAATACATTCTGCTGTATAAATAAAAAGAATAAATTTTAAAAAGTAATTGAAAAAAGGCATTTCAATATGACTTAGTTGCTAGTCTGCTAGTGATAACACTGAATTACAGGGAATATCAAATAATGGCAAACTAAATTATTCACAGCAGCCATCCTACTGAAAGTAAGTATTATGGATGAAACATTAAGATAATTATCTTAAAAGGCCCTGGAGATCTGACAAGATAATGGGGGACTGCTGGGACAAATTCTGGAGGAAACCAGAATATTGAGCTTGATTTTTGTTCAGAAATTCTATGTCAACATAAACTTAGATATAAAATCAGATAAATATGGAGTAAGGAAGACAGAAATTAAGAACCAGTATATATTTAAAATGGGGACCTTTACAGGATCTTCAAACTACATTAGGGACTGGAGATGTAGCTCAGTAGCAGAGTACTTGCCTAGCATGTGTGAAGTCACAGATTTGAGGTGCTACAAGCAAGCAAACAAACTACTTTAGTCTGAAATTCCAAAGGACTAAATTCTCCAGCTAATGGTATATAAAAACTAAGCTCATCTATTCACCACCTCAGAGAACTGCTGAGGAGTTTGAATTGGCAATAGAAGGTAAACAGGAAAGGAAAAAAAATCCCATTAACAATTAAGTACTGAACATCCTATATATTTTCAGCTGTAAATATATAGTCTAAATAGCTGGGACCCTCAAGTCTTGAATTTGATTTAAAGTGTATTACAAGCAATATATTCAGGTACTGGAGGAAGTAAATAAAAATTTATCCTGAAGGAAAGACCTCATGATATCCTGACAAATATTTTCAGGATAATGACCATGACGAGTCAAAGAAAACCTGGCACACAGAAAATATGGAGCTGCAAACAAGAACCAGCTGAAAGAATACACAGCAGAAACATACTTGCAGTCTTCAGACTTTGGAATTGTAAGATGGAGATTTAATATAGTTAAATAAATAAAAGGTAAGGTTAAAATAATTTCAAGAAACAGAAAACAATAAAAAAAATCCTAGCAGGTTTGAACAATAATAATTACAATTTTCTAAACGAAAAACATAATAACAAAATTTAAAACTTGCTGGCAATGTAGGTCAGTGCTAGAGTGCTTGCCAAGCATATGAGGGGCCCTGGCTTGAATCCCCAGCACCAAAAAAAGTTTTTTAAAACTCAAAGGGTGTTTTTAACAACATACTGGTGTTTTTAACACACAAGAGTTTAAAATTAGTAAAATTGAAAAAACATAATAAACTATTAATAAAACAGCACAATAACCACAGTGGAACCCAGAAGTTAAGTAGGAGATAACTTTAATGTAGCAAAAAGGAAATAAATGACAACCTAAAATTCAATACTCAGGGAAAAAGTATCATTTCAAAAATGACAAGAAAAAAGTCACTCTCGGGTCTGGGGTTGTGGCTCAGCGGTAGAGCACTTGCCTGGCATGTGTGAGGCACTGGGTTTGATTCTCAGCATCACATAAAAAAATAATAAATGAATAAAATAAAGATATTGTGTCCATCCATAACTAAAAATATTTTTTTAAAAAAATTCTCTATTGACCATTCAAGCAAAGAAAACCATAGTAGTTCATCACCAGCAGAAGTAGAAATGAATAATAAATAATGCCAAAAGTTTTAATTTAGCAGAAAGATACTACAAATTTAAATTTAGTTACACACCTAAATAAAAAGGTTCACAACTTATAAAACAAAAAAAAAGAATCTAGGAAGAATTAAACAACTCATAATTCATAGCAATATACTTTAATATAATTTTCTCAGTAACTGATAAAAATAAACAAAAACAATTAAAAAGCACAGAATATTTGAACAATACTACTAATAAAATTGACTTAATGGCTGCATAGAACAATACAATAAGCTATTTCAGAATACTATCTTTTCATGAACATGTAGAACATTTACAAAGATTGAACACTCATACCCTGAAAATATTATACAATGGGAATGAAGGATATATAGCTACATACAATAATATGAGTATGTTTCACTAATAATAATGTTTTTCAACACACACATGTATACACACTTGTTAATCCTGTTATTCCAGATTTTTATTCTTATGATTTTTCTTTTGTCTCCTTGTATGTTAAAATTTCACATTCTAATTATGGATTTCTCTACTTCTTATTGGAGGCCAGCCATCTTTACTTAATGTAATTAAAGAGGATAATATTGCATTGAAATTTATGACTAGTTTATCTTCCTAATGGATTGACCCTTTTATCATCATATAATAATCCTATCTATATACATAAGACTTAAAGTCTACTATAACTGTCATAGTAGCTATATTATTTCTTTTTGATGTGTTCACATGTTATCTCTTCCCATCTTTTTAATTTTTACTTTGTTTTGTCTTTGAAATAAAGGTGTGTCTCTAGCAAGTGACATATAAGTGTTTAATTTCTAACCAGTCTATGTCTGTTAACTTGAGGGTTTAGTCTATAATTACCAGCATACAAAAATTTAAATCTGTCATTTGTTTTTATTTGTCCCATATGTTTAAATTGTCCTTTTCTCATCTTTTGCCTTCTTTTGCATTAAATAACTTTTATCCTACTCTCTCCCCATGATTAGCTTATTTGTTAAATATTCTTTTAATATTTTAAGAGGATCACTCTAGAGACTACAACATACATCCTTGACTTTAAAGTCTAAATAGTTTCTAGTTCTAGTGCTTCCAGGAAAATGAAATGACGTTATAGCATTTTAATTCTGTCGATCTTGACTCATATTTTTATTACTATTATCATATATTTCAGTTCTTATTACATTTTTATTCTAGTATGCATAATTGCCTTTTGAATCTTTCAAAACCTGCTTTTATACTTGCAGTACATTTCAAGCACTCAGTAGTCATATGTGGCTAGTGTCTGCTTTATTGAACAGTTCAGCTGAAGGCACACAAAGAATTGCCAAATCACAATTTTATATCATTTCTTGTCGCTTTTATTTCTTTTAATGCTTTCAAATTCTTGCTCACAGACTATCACTGACCCAGTGATTTTTCACTCATTAGATGTAAATAGTGTTTTTGTTTTAATCAGTGAATATTCACCTCATCTTCTTTCTTACTTAAAATATTTCTATAATTCTACCTGGGAATATTTTCCATATACCTACAGAAATCAAGTTCTATTTCTTTTGGTACAGATCTGCTTGGGATACTCTACCTAAGCTTTGGTTAATTTGAAAATATTTTTCTTTACCTTCCTTTTTGAAGGCTATTTCATTGCGTATAAAATTCTAGGTTTGGGCTGGGGATGTGGCTCAAGCGGGTTCGATCCTCAACACCACATACAAAACAAAGATGTTGTATTAGCTGAAAAACTAAAAAATAAATATTAAAAACTCTCTATCTCTCTTTAAAAAAATAAAAAATAAAATAAAATTCTAGGTATATGGATACTTTCCTTCAGCTCTTTGAAGGTCATTCCAGTATTTTCTGGCTTTTATTTTTTTCTTGACATATCAATTGTCATCTTTGTTACTGTTCATTTAAACGTAATATGTCTTTTATTTGCTAGTTGTCAAAAGATAGCTCATTCCAAACATATATAAACACTGAGAAAAATAGTAAATAAAATAAATGGAAGATTATTCCTTATAAATGAATTGGATGTCTCAATATTGTCAATATGTCAAAAAACCCATATTTTTGTAGTCTCAATAAAATCCAATTAAATTATTGTCAACATACCCCATACTTTCTATAGATTCAATGTCATACCAATTAAATTCAAATCAGGAGTCTTGGTAGAAACTAACAAACTGATTCCATAATTTATATAGAAATGCAAAGGGCCCAAAATAGCTAAGCTAATCTCAGAGACAAAAAAATACCACTTACATAATTGCATATCAATGCAAATTTAAAGCTACTATATTTAACACAGAATGAATAGACAAATAGACTAAAATAAGAGATCAAGAATAGCCAAAGCAATCTTAGTAAGAAAAGCGAAGCAAGAGGCATCACAGTACCAGAACTTAAACTATACTACAGAGCAACAGCAACAAAAACAGCATGGTATTGGCTCCAAAATGACATGTAGAACAATGGTACAGAATAGAAGACACAGAGACCAACCTATATAAATACAGTTATCTCATACTAGACAAAGGTGCCAAAAACATACATTGGAGAAAGAATAGTCTCTTCAACAAATGATGCTGGGGAAACTGGAAATCCAAATGCAACAAAATGAAATTAAACCTCTATTTCTCACCATGCACAAAACTCAACTCAAAGTGAATTAAGGACCTAGGAATTAGACCAGAGATCCTGCACCTAACAGAAGAAAACCTGGGCCCAAATCTTCATTATATTAGATTAGGCCCTGACTTCCTTAACAAGACTCCAAAAGCACAAGAAATAAAATCAAGAATCAGTAAATGAGGGGCTGGGATTGTGGCTCAGTGGTACAGTTCTTGCCTAGCACATTTGAGGAACTGGGTTCCATCCTCAATACCACATAAAAACAAATAAGTAAAATAAAGGTATTGTGTCCAACTACAACTAAAAAAAAATCAATAAATGGGATGGATTCAAACTAAAAAGCTTCTTCTCAGCAAAAGAATCATTGAGGTGAAGAAAAAGCTTACAATATGGGAGCAAATTTTTACCACATGCACAGTACTAATCTCCATATAAAGAACTAAAAAAAAAACTTAATACAAAAAAAAACAAACAACCCAATCAATAAATGGGCTAAGGAACTGAAGAGACACTTCTCAGATGAAGATATACAAGCAATCATCACATATATGAAAAAATGTTCAAAATCTTTAGTAATTAGAGGAATGCAAATTAAAAATACTCTAAGATTTTATCTCACCCCAGTCAGAATGGCAGTTATTAAGAATACAAGCAATAATAAGTATTGGAGAGGATGTGTGGGAAAAGGTACATTCATACGTTGTTGGTGGGACTGCAAATTGGTGCAACCACTTTGGAAAGCAGTGTGGAAATTCCTCAGAAAACTTGGAATGGGACTACCATTTGATCCAGCTATCCTACTCCTCCATCTATACCCAAAGGACTTAAAATGAGCATACTATAGTGACACAGCTACACCAATGTTTACAGTAGCTGAATTCGAAATAGCTAAACTGTGGAGCCAACCTAGATGCCCATCAATAGATGAATGGATAAAGAAACCGTGGTTTCTTTACACAATGGAATATTATTCAGCATTAAAAGAGAATAAAATTATGGCATTTGCAGGTAAATGGAGAGAGTTGGAGAATATCATGCTAAGTGAAGTAAGCCAATCCCCAAAAACTAAAAGCCAAATGTTGTCTCTGATTAGTGGATGCTGCTCTATTATGGGGGCCAGGCATGAGAAGAATGGAGAAACTTTGGATTGGGCAAGGGGGAGGGTGGGGAGGGGTTAATGGGTCTAGAAGAAGATGGTGGAATGAGATGGACCTCATTACCCTAGGTAAATGTATGATTGCATGAATGGTGCATCTCTACACCATGTACAACCAGAGAACTGAAATGTTGCATTTCATTTGCATATGATGAATTGAAATACATTCTGCTGTCATGTACAACTAAATAGAACAAATTTTAAAAAGAGAAATAAAAGAATAGACAAATAGACTAATGAAATAAAATAGAGTCCAGAAACAGAATAAATGTTCATATATATATATATATTATAATATATATAATATATATATATATATATGTGTGTGTGTGTATACACAAATATATATATATATATATATATATATATATATATATATATATAATTTATGACAAAGTGAGCACTGCAGAGTACATAGTGAGAAAAGGAGAAAAGGATGGTCTTTTATTAAATATTGTGTATATATAGAAAATCCTACTGGATTTACATAAACAAAAACAAATCTTGACTCCTACTTTATATTGTACTCAAAAATAGTATCAGGTATTCAAGATCTAAATTTCAAGTTCAAACAAGAAAGTTTCTGGAACTACATTACTAGCCAGAGGTGGCTATTTTAATTTAAGCTTAATTAAAATTAATAACATTAGCCATTGATCCCTCAGTTTCATTAGACACATTTCCAATGCTCAGTAGCCACAGGTCTACCTGCAGATACAGAATATTTTCTACATGTCAGCAAGTTCTATCAGACAGCAACAATCTAGAAGAATACAGGAAATATGTCTTCATGATCTTGAAATAGGCTACATTTTCTTTAAGAGGATAGAAAGAATACTAAGTATAAAGAAATATATCAATGAATTGAATATCATTAAAATGGGGAATTTCTGTTAATCAACGCTATTAAGAAGCAAGGTGTATTTCTATATAATACTTATAGAGTAATCTTGAACTCATATATTATTGATTCTTTTTAACATTAGGATTCATTTTGACATAATTGAGTTTATATCTTCAACTAAAAAAATCAAAGTAGAGAAGAATGAGTATTGTATGGAACAACAGATGTTAGACTAAATATATCTTGTTTTATGAACTTATTTTGGAACCATGGAAATATTTCACATAATTATAAAATAAAGTTAAACTTAAAAAGCAAGGCCTAAATTTGAAAGCAACTTGAACTGAATGAGCCTAATTATTATATCTAAATTGATGGTTTATACACAAGAGGAACTATTTCAAGAGATTTTAAAATTTAGTAATTTGATTGTATCTGTCTACTGGGGTATACCTTACAAATAGAAAGAATGGAAAAAAATATTAAAACATTAGAGTAGTCATGTAGTTAGAGTAGTGCTGGCATTATTTTCTAAGTCCATCATTTAAGCAGTATGGAATAACAAATGAGATGAAAAGTGAGATTTTGCAGATGGGAGAAATGGATACAAATGTAATACTGATTAATTAAGTAAAAACCTCAGAAAGCTGAACTTGAGTGGGGTTCTGTTTAGATTAACTGCTGAGTCTTTCTCATGTGTGGGTCTTGTTTTAAACTTTTTATTCTGAAATAATTATAGATTCACACAAAATTATGAAAGTAATACAGAGAGGTCCCAAGTGTTTATCACTCAGTTTCTTTGATGATGACATCCTTTGATGATGACATTTTACATTACTCTTGGTAGTTTTTAGAGCACTTCATTGCTTTTTGATTTGACAAGATGTCCAAATCACCTTGTATATTTCCTGTGCCAGACCTGGAATCAGCCATTCTCCAAGGGTCCTTAAATTATTTTTAGTGTGAGATGATTTTTAGAAATATGATTTGAATAATATGTATGTTTATTGTTATAGATTATCCGGATCTCTAGGTATTTTCTGTTATTAAATTAAGGGATATTAATTTTTTAAAAGATGTAATACATCACAAGTTAGATGAGTATGGAATGGCTGTTTGCAAGTTTGGGACAGGAAATATACAAGTTGACTTGGACATCTTGTCATATCAGAAAGCAATGAAGTGTTCTAAAAACTATCAAGAGTAGTGTAAAGAAGACTCAAGATGTCATCACTGACGAAACTGGGTGAGGAACACTTGGGACCTCTCTGTATTACTTTTGTAACTTTGTGTGAATCTATAATTATTTCAGAATAAAAGGTTCAAAACAAGACCCATACAGAGAGAGACTCAGCAGCTAATCTAAACAGAACCCCACTTAGTAAAGTTAGCATAATTTGAGTAATAAGATTAATAAATGCAATGTATTGAGACCTATCAAATAAGTTTAAATCTAAGAAACTGTGACAGGTGAAAAATTCATTGGTCCTTTTTGTAGGAAAGTAAAGAATCAATTGATTACTTTCAAAACTATAAAATGAAGGGAAATAAGTATTTATCTTGCCTTCCCTATGTGAACTATACTTCAGGTTAATCAAAAAGTCGAGAAGAAGTTTATTCCCTTGACAGAAATTTTATCATTAATAAAGAAAGAAGGAATAATAAAATTAGAACAGTGATTCTCAAAGTGTGATCTGTAGATCCTTTGGGTGTCTACATCAGTTCCAATTTATGTTCAAAATAATGCTAAAACACTATTTGCCTTTTTAACTGTCTTTACATTTGCACTGATGATGTAAAGGCACTGATGGTTAAAACTGGGCATGATAGATGGAGTCAAGATAGTAGCTCCAAGCTGGGTAGTAATCATTGTACTCATTTGCAGTAAGAAAAATAGCAATCTTGTCATGTCAAAAAGCAATTTTGATGAAGCATTGGATATTATTAATTTTTATATTGATAAATCTCAACAATTAGGTACACATCTTTTAAATATTTTGTGTGAGGAAATGGAAATAGGAAGTATGCCAAAAATACTTCTGTTTCATCCTTAAGAATGATGGTTGCCTCAAGGAAAAGCAATCAGTGATTGTTTTGAGTTGTGGGATGAACAAAGCACTTTTTTTAAGTGGAACACTATTTTTACTGACAAGAAAGACTGACAAACTACAGGTATTTATATGTGAATATTCATCACTTCTTGGCCTTTTGGCTAATATCAAGTGTAAATAAGAGTATTTGACAAATATTCTCTCAAAAATGAATGGAATGGGCCTGTCATTACAAGGGGAATAATTGACAATATTTATTGTAGATAATAAATTCAAGATTTTGAATGTGAATTAGACTTTTGGAAAACTTGTGTCCACCACTGTGAGCTTCCAGAATCCTAATACTAAGATTTTCAAGTGAGATCAGTGGTAGTATGAACAAATGTGTGGGCTTTTTAAAAAATATTGTATAGTAAAATGTATCTGCATCTAGAAGGTCTGAATATCTCAGTGAACCAATATTTCCAAATGACCAATAAACCTGACTTGAAAAATTATATAATGCAAGGGAGGGGTGAATGGAATTAACATTTTAGTAGTCACTGATGCAAACTGTTTGGTACTTAATTACCATTCAATAAAAAATCTAGAACTAATAAATGAGATACTAATCAATCATACCACCATAATGATGACAATTAAAGATGCTGATGACACTAAGTATTAAAAGCATGTATAATAACTGAAAATCTCAAATGCTGCTAGTGGGAGGAAAAAATGGTGCAACTAATTTGGGAACTATTGTCAGTAGCTATTAAACTGAGCATTCAAATACTTTATAATCAAGAAACTCCTACTACCAATTATATATCCAACAAAAATGTAAATATATTTGTACCAAAAGACATGAAAAAAATGTTTACATCAGAATTGCTTACAATAAAAACAAACTTGAAAAAAATCCATCAACATAAAAAGGATAAATAACTTATGGTGGATTTGTTCAATAAAACCATACAGAAATTTAACAGATGAATTTTTGCTACACATACCAGCCCAGATAAGTGACACAAATATACTACTGAGTGAAAAAAGTCCCAACATGAAAACAGAAGCACAGCATATGATCATATATGATTAATCCGATTATATTATATATGACTACAATATACTACATGTTGAAACCCATGATGATGGTTACATTTTAGAAGGGATGTCTAGGGTACTAGTAATGCTCAATTTCTTTACCTCTGTTGTAGTTACATGATTCTGTTAGCTTTGGATTCTTCAGTAAGCTGTGTGTTTACAATGTATGAACTTTTATGTATGTTACATCTCACTTAAAATTTTTAAATAAGATTAGCATGAGGCAGCTAATGCCATTGTTAGTGGAAAATTTACAGCTTTAAATCCATACATTACAAATGACAAAAGCCTATAATCAGTAAGCTGAACTAGAAAGTAGAAGACAAATGGCATACTGAATATGAACAAGAAAGAGCAGAGATTAATAAAATAGAAGCAAATGTATAAAAAAGAGAACCCCAGAAACCAAACATTACCTTGGAAAGACTAATATAATTAATGAACTATTTCAAGTCCAGTCGTGAAAACTGAGAGGTAATAATACCAGGATTGAAAAGAAGACTCTCACTACAGACCCTGCAGGTATGATAAAGATCACAAAGGATATACACACTTTATGCCAAGGTATTTGAAAGTTTAGATGAAATTGCCTAAGGATTTCAGATTCTCTGGTCAGCGATAGTGAAACTTTAATGGCTCATAAGCCATTTTCAAACTATTATCTTCCTGAAACAGAAATTTTGAAATTTTACCTATTCTTCCATTCACAGATGGGCAACTACTCTCTTCAGTAATGGACTGAAATTTCCAATAATTTTTTCTTTATAAAACATATTTCTTGAACTAAATTTCCAAAAATGAAACATGGAAAGTAAAAATATGAATACTTCTATTATTAATAAATTTAATTTCATTATTTAAATTTTCCCACACTTAAAACTTAAGTCACAGAGAGCTTCACTAGTAAATTCCACCAGATAGTCAAGAAAACCATATCACCAATATTAACAAACATAGGCAGAGAATAGGAATAAAAATAGAAAGAGAAAATTTTTAACTTGTTCAATATAATTAACATAACCTTAATACCAAACCCTAATAAGAAAAGAAAATGATAAACCATTCTAAACCGACATAGATGCAAAACTCCACAATATATCTTAACTGGTTGTTTTTATTTGTTGCGAACATCATTTTTATTCTAATCAAAACAACTGTAGCCTTTGCTTAAGATTAAGATCCATAGGACTGCAAATTTGTGCAGTCAATATGGAAAGCAGTATGGAGATTCCTTGGAAAACTGGGAATGGAACCACCATTTGACCCAGCTATCTCACTCCTCGTTCTATACCCATAGGACTTAAAAACAGACTACTACAGGATCACAGTCACATCAATGTTTATAGCAGCACAATTCACAATAGCTAAACTGTGGAACAAACTACATGCCCTTCAGTAGATGAATGGATAAAGAAAATGTGGTATATATACACAATGGAATATTATTCAGCATTAGAAGAGAATAAAAACATAGCATTTGCAGGTAAATGGATGAAGCTGGAGAACATAATGCTAAGTGAAATTAGCCAATCCCAAAAAACCAAATGCAGAATAATTTCTCTGATTTAAGGATGTTGACCCGTACTTTGCTAGGGGTGGGGGGAGGATTAAATGAACTCTAGATAGAGAAAAGGGGAAAAAGGAAGGGAGGGGGCACAGGGGTAGGAAAGATGGTGGAATGCGGTGGTCATCATTACCCTAAGTACATGTAAGAAGACATGAAGGATGTGACTACTTTGTGTACAACCAGCAATATGAAAAATTGTGCTCTATATGTGTAATATGAATTGTAATGCATTCTTCTGTCATATATAACAAAAATAAAAAATAAGATCCATATGTGCCTGGATTAAAAGAGTACATTTTAGATTTTATCATTTGGGTTCCACTATGAAAACAGAATACATGTACATGGCAACCATATGGCTCTAGAAACAGCCAAGAATACTTGGGATGCAATAGAATAAAAGGCCTTTTTCTTTCTCTGCAACACAGAGTAGAATCTGCTCCTAGATTCTAAAACAAGTTCCAAATGAATATATAATGGCCTTCTGCATTTATAGCTTGAGGAGGAAATAGATGAAAGATGAAAAAGATATGTTTTATAAACAAAGACACAGAGAGCTTCACTAGTAAATTCTACCAGATAGTTAAGAAAACCACATCACCAATATTAACAAATTTGGGCAGGGAATAGAAATAAAAATAGAAAGAGAAAAATTTTAACTTGTTCAATACAGCCAACATAACCTTGATACTAAACCTTAATAAGAAAATAAGAAAAGAAAATGATAAACCAATCTAAACTGATAAACATAGATGCAAAACCCCACCAAGATATCTTAATCTTAATTGTTTTTATCTTTTTCATATCTTTTTTATTTGTTTATATCTCAAACTATTCCCTTAGCTCATAGATTAAAACTGAGAATGAAAGAAGTGGTCACCTTGATTGTTTTGCTTTATTTTTAAAGAATGATCCTTACCAACAAATTTCTTTCACTCTATAATACTTTAGTCAGAATCCTGGGCTGTGCTCCATATTTGAGTTCTGCCAAATGTCAATATATTCATATGAGATGCATTTGAGCAATGAAAAAACCTTTTAGCAATTTATTCCACCTTTCTCCCAACCCAATTAAATGTATTTAGTCTCTGGAATATTATTGTTTTCCTCTAACAGCAAATATTAAAGACAACAAAAATCAATAGGTCACTAATATTGTCAGACATGTTGTCAATATTTTGCCACTCATGTTTTCCAAGTATAGATTTTTCCTTTTGTCCACTCAAGTTATAATGCTATTTTTCATTCTTCAGTATGAATTTGAAGTTCTCTATTATACAACAAACACTGGTATACTATTTAAATAACTTTTTAAACCTCCATATATTTTATATGCTGTGCAAGCTTTCTTACAGTATTCCTAAGTTTTTTTTAAGTGTGATTATCAGCCTCAAAGTCAAAATAGATATAAGGAAAGATTTCACTAACCTATGGGAAAGTTTACTTGTGGAATATATGTTTAAAAAAAAAACTTGAATGCCAAAAATATTCTATCACTTTTAACAAATGATACTGCAGAGCAGAACTCTCCTATATCCAATAGGCCCTAGAAAAAAAGGAACTGGTTTAATTCAAGAAGAACAATACACTAATATGACATTGGTATGTTCAAACTATAACTTTCATGTGGAATATTGAAATATGGCCAGTTGTATGCTATCTCACATATATTGACTACATTAATATATATTATCTAAAATAACTTTCCAATGCAAACAATTTTAAATGACAAGTAAATTTTACATTAATATGTAAATGACAGTACCTCCTTACCTCTAATGAGGTACTTACTATCTTAGTTACCAACTGAAAAAACTAAATTGCTCATCAAGACTCTTTTTTTTTCTTTAGTTGTCAATGGACCTTTATTTTATTTACTTATATGTGGTACTGAGAATCGAATCCAGGGTCTCACACTTGCTAGGCAAGTGCTCTACCACTGAGCTATAACCCCAATCCAAGACTCTTAACAAAAAAAGATACATATTGTCTATTTATTGCACAATCATCAGTGGATCGATTTTGTTTATATCTTTTAAATATTATTAATAGGAGAGACACAATAAAAACCATGTTTTTAAATTTCTTAAACCGACAACTTTTAGTATTTTATACTTACTATATTAATGTACACTGTAAATAAAATGAGGGATGAGCTTAAAATTTGAACAAAGTATGAACACATGTATCAAAATGACTATGACTTAGGTACACATAATCTTTAAATTTCATGATTTTCAAAGGAACTTTGTTTAATAAAATTCAAGCAATAAATATTTTTAGAATTCTGTTGATATTAAGACATTCCATGCATACTACAACAAGCATTCTTTGCTAAAGAATCGAGATTGGATCAATATGTTATTGAGTAGGAAGAAGTAAATAATAAATGCCTGTGTGAACTACAGAACTTCAGCTGTACATAAGTTGTTTATTCATGTTCTTAAAATCATTATTTATATGGAAATATCCAGACTTCCAAAAATTATTAGCAAACCAATGGACTATCAAAAAGTGAAATATCAGCAATGATGAGAAAGGATTGCTGAACTAAATAATGGGATGGCATAATATTCCTGCACTTATGAGAAGCCTATCTCTGATTTTTTATTACACATATCAGTTTTTAAATGTGTAATGAATAAATAAAATACACAACAGGGTTTTATTCTGCCATAAAAGAAGAAGAAAATTGTGTCATTTGCAGAAAAATGGAAAGAAATGGAGAGCATCATGTTAAGTAAAATAAGTCAAACTCAGAAAGACAAATGTCATACATTTTTTCTCACATATAGAAGCTAGAGAGAAAAAAAAGGGTCTCATGAAAATAGAAGGGAGACCATTAGGATAGAGTAAGGGGATCTGGAAGGAGAGGAGATAAGGAGGGAAAAGGGAGTTAATGGGGAGTGAAGTCAATCAAATTATCTTATGTGCATGTGCCACAGTAAAACCCTTCTACTCTATATAATTGATATGCACCAATAAAAACTAAAAAGCTTTTTAAATGTGGAGAAGATTTTAAATGTGGTGAAGATTTTTCTGTTACTTGATATATTTTCAAGTATCTAATTATCCTTCTAACTTCCAGGTTCATTGGTCTTCCTATAATTTATATGTATTTCCTTCCCATAGTAAAAAATGTTTTTCTCAAATAATTCCTGATTCCCAAACTTCAAAGCCATTACTAGTGTTCTCAACTCTGTAACAGAAAACAATAAAATAAAAGGAATAAATGGTTAATTTTCTTGATGGAAAAGTATTCATATACTAATAGCTTTGATATTTCATGTTTATGTTGGGGGGACCCATTTTCTCCCTCAAAATTAACTGAGATTCTGTAAGTAGCACTCACTGCAAATGTCACAATGAAACAACATGTGACCCCATTGATCCCTTTGTCACTGACATCTATAGACTGGACTTTTGCTTTGCCCCAGAATATAACACTGAGCTAGCTCTTGGACCAGAAAATCACTCTGCTATTTGATTAGTACATGTGCTGAGGAAGAAAATAATCACTGAAACAACATAATTTGAAAGTGACCATCAAACTAACTATATATACACAGGAAAAGCAGAAAAGTGAAACTTTCCCCTAGATGTTGAACAGTATTATAATTCAATTCACAAATTTGCATATTTATTTATTAACTCCTTCAGCAAGCATTTACCAGACATATCTTACAGATTGGGTTCTTCTGTGATAATATTAAGTTTACAAAAATATGCTGGATGTGAATCTATTTTATTTCCAGTTACCATCATTATTTGTGAGAGAATAACTCATAACCCACTTTCCCTTTCCCCCTCATAGCCTAAAAGAGCAAAATAAGGAACGCTTCATTTTTTCCTTTCCTTATCTCTGTATACCTCTCTCTATATATCCATAATTTCTATGAGAAAGGTCAGAAAGTAATAGTGTAGAATTCCTAGGAAAAAAAGGTATTTTCCTGACTCCATTCAAAAAAATTTTGAAATGTCAAGAGCCACTATGAATAAACTATAGTATTTGAATCATTTATCTTTGATTAGATACATTAATCTCAAATATGGCACTTACCTATTTGTTAAGTATATTTGGCTTCTAAACTAATAAGAAAATTAAATCCAAGTTTAATGGACTTTGAATAGTAAGTTCACCCTTGAACATACAAATGCTTCTGACACAAAAATTAGTCATTTTTCTTTTTTGTAAAATATATTTAAAAATATGCAAAATAAAAGGTTGTTAAGTCCTATACCCAATATTATTTTCTTCTTTATATGAGTACAAATAGATGTTCTGAGACATGCTTATAATTTCTATGTAATGACAAAACACTGTTGTGGAGCCATTAGCTATATTCTGAGTGCCTTTCTCAATGGAGAATATTTTGCCAAAACGATATTCATGAAAAGTGTAAGCTACAGAATAGGCCACATTTTATCAAATGGTATATCATTCAAGATACAAATCAAATGCTATCTCTATCACAAAGCCACTTCTGTTTCCCTCCCTATCCAGCTGTTCTCTCATGCTTTCTCTCTCTTTTCTTGGAATACCCACCGCAATTCATTTTTACATCTCTTGTGGGTATTGTGACCATTTAATAATGCATTGTAATGGTCTGGATAAATGTGTTCTCTTCCATGATAGTTTGCTTTAGTATACAAAGATTTTAAATATTTTTTTATTCTTCATTATACGTACCAGAGTGTCTTGCACATATGTTTCTCAAGAAATGCTCTGGTGCTTCATTTTTTTGTTGTTGTTGATTTAGACCTCTATATTACTTTTATTATTTTAATAGCTTTTAATGTTTTACCCTTATTTCTCAAAACTAAACCATAATCTCCTTGAGGCTTATGATAATCTTCTAAACACTTTTATATTCCCAGAATTCTTGGCACAGGGTATGCTTAAAAGTATTCCATTTAATTGATTAAATTTTATCAAAGATTCATCTAAAAAACATTTCAGAATATAGCTAGCAGCCATCTCCCAGTCAGAAGAATCAAATCCCATAAAATTTGCTTACCATGACATTGACATTTGTATGATCCCCTTTCCTATTCTGAATCTGAATACAGGAGATTGGCAAATTCAGTCTTACCCCAGTGGCCAGATTTCTCAGGTCAGCAGCATTATGTTCCCCATGCAACAGCAAACTGTTATGATTAGAACCAAGTCCCAGAGAGGCCCGATAGAGATATGTCTGAGTTAGTCTCTCTACTGTAGTGACATCTACTGTGGCTGATGTCATATAATGATTAGAAGCCATCTTCCTTCCATACCTCAGATCCTCTGAAGAGTGACAGCAGCTCTGAGAGCAATAACCTGGGCTCTGGCTCAACTTAATACACATGAAGAAAAGTAAGCACCCCAGAAACAGAAAGGAAACGCAGGCCAGGGCAATTACTAAGTACAAGTTCCGGGTAGAAAGTTGCCCTCCTGGTTCCCAGACATCTTCAAATTCTGGAAGGACTTGAGGCACAGAATTGCTCAATAGTACACCCAGAATGACAGAGGAGGAAAGTGGAGGGTCTCCATGGTCCTGAACCACTACCACTACCCTCTGCTTAAGTGCATCAGTGGAAAGAACTAAGCGTGCAGTTCGGAGCTCTCCCATATTGGCTGAAATTCTGAAAAGGCTAGAGTCAGAAGCCTGAGAGATATGGTAGGACAGCCAGGCATTGGAACCACTGTCTGCATCCTCTGCTACCACTTTTGTGATCAAGTGTCCTATTCTGGCAGAGCGGGGCACAGCTTCCACTGGGATAGAGCCATTTCTGGGCAAGGGAAACAAGATGACTGGAGCATTATCATTCCTATCTACCACAAACAAGTTTACGGTCACTGTTGAACTTCTGGGAGGAATGCCACTATCACAGCCTTCCACTTGGAAGTGAAATCCCCTGAGTTTCTCAAAGTCAAAGGAAGTTTTGGCAGTGATATCCCCACTGGATGGTTCCACTGCCACCAAGCTAGAGGCCGGCATCCCTTCAGAATTAAGAGTATCCAACAGTTCATAAAAGACAAGGCCATTCTTCCCCTGGTCTGGGTCCTGGGCAAACACACGGCCTAAAGAGGCCCCAAGGCCATTGTTTTCAGCCACAAAAATTTCTTGTTGTGGTTGAGGAAATCTTGGTGTATTGTCATTTACATCAGCAATTGACACAGTGAGGGTCCTTTGGGTGCTGAGTGGGGGTGAGCCACCATCTGAGGCAGTGATCAGGACCTGGTATTCACTTATCTGTTCGTGGTCCAGAGGCCCATCAGTCAGGAGGCTGTAGTAGTTGTCAAAGGAAGCCTTCAGCTGAAAAGGGCCTCTGCTGGACATGCTACAAATGACTCTACCATTGGGACCAAGGTCCTCGTCCTTTACACTAAGGAGAGCAATCACTGTGCCAGGGGCAGCATCCTCAGGTACTGAATTGGAGATAGTCATGAAGTCCACCTCCGGGGCATGATCATTCACATCAGTCACCTCCACCAGCAGTTTGGCAGTGCTCACTAAACCGAAGGCACCTTCGTCCCTTGCCTCAATGTATGCCTCCAACAGCGTTTCTGGTGCACCTAGTGAAGCAGCTACCTGAACCTCCCCACTTTTAGGATGTACGTGAAAGATATGTCGCAGCTCTGCTTGAGTGCTATTGCTTAAGGAATACCAGACTTCACCATTAGAGCCTTCATCTGGATCCGAGGCCCGAACTTGGAACAACACCGTCCCATTTGGTGCAGTCTCTGGAACCTTGGTACGGTATACAGAGCGTTCAAATACAGGTGCGTTGTCGTTAGTGTCCACCACGATGATGGTGACTTGTGCGTCTGCGGAGCGCACAGGTAACCCACCATCCTGAGCTATGAGGACCAGCAGATGGGTGGCAAGCTGCTCGCGATCCAGAGCTTTCTCCAACACCAACTCCGGGTATTCGCTGCCGTCGACTCGCGACCCCATGTCCAGGCGAAAGTGCTGATTGGGGCTTAGGCTGTAACTGAGCATCCCGTTGCTTCCCTCATCGGCATCTTGGGCATTAGGGAGAGTAAAGCGGGCTCCAGGTGTTAGGAACTCCGGGATGTGCAACTGCACATCGCCGGCAGGAAAATGAGGTGAGTTGTCATTGGTATCCAGGACGTGAACACGCATCTTGTGCAGCTCCAGAGGGTCCTCAAACATTAGTTCACAGGTCAAGACGCAGGAAGCTTTGGTCCCGCACAGCCGCTCGCGGTCCGCGGGCTCTCGGACCACCACGTTACCGCTGCCCAGGTCCACTCCAAAGTAGGGCTCGTGGTGGTGGGAGAGGATGCGAAAGTTCCTTAAGGACAGAGAGGACGCCGGCAGCTTCAAGTCCGCGGCGACATTGCCTATCGCCACGCCCCGCTGGGTCTCCTCCAATACCGAGTACTCCAACTGTTTGGCGGCAGCGCCGCAGGAGACCCACAAACAGAGTACCACCACCATCCAACCCATCATTCTCCCCTTTGGCGTCCACGCTCCACCAGCGGTGACCTGGGACCATGCTCCGGACTCCCGGAGACCGTAAGTCACCGTGAGGAGCAAGTTCTGTGAGCCGACGCGAACTAGAAGTGCAGCGACCGCCGGCCCACGTTCGGCCTCTGGAATACGGGAATTACCCGGCGCTGGCCGGCTGGGAGCTCTGTTTGCTAAACTGGAGGCTTTGCCGCCGTCTGGGAAAGAGGATCCGGCCGGGTGCGGAGGAGCGCAGCGCCGCCTAGGGGAGCAGAGGCGAGTAAACTTGCCAGGGCCGGAGAAGAGCCCTCTTCAGTCTCGGCGGGGTGGGATCTCGCCCCTGGCTCTGGCTGCAGGCGCACGGTGGGACGAGGAATTCGTTCCGAGAAACTAGTCTCACCTTTAAGGGCGTTTCCTAAGACGACGCCCTAACACTGCCCCAGTCATAACCTCTTCCAGAAGACAGCTGGTAAGTGGGACTGAACCCGGTTGGACTCCTCCACGCCAAGTCGACCGTCTAGCCCGGTCCCTGTGACCCACTGACCCCCTGTATTGCCCACTGTAAGTGCAGAACTCGGCGCAGAACCGCGGGGCGGAGGCGGTGAGAGGCGGAACCGTGAACGTGACAGACCACGCCTTTTAGGCTTAAGGAAACAGGAACCCAGGAACCCAGTGCTGTGATGCGTTGGGTGCTGTTCCCAGGCTCCTCGCTGAGGGTTGAAGTCCCTCCCGCACCCTCTTAAGACTCCGGAGCCGCCCAGAGTTCAATGTAGGCGACAAGGAGGGCACTTTGGGGAACAGTATCCACTTCAAACTTCCCCCAGACTCAGGCTTTTGAGGCAGCAAAGCCAGCGCAAGGCTTACGATTTTATGTGGGGTTTTTGTTTGTTTGTTTGTTGTTTTTTCTTGCTTTCTGCCAGACCTCAGTTTCTCGTTTCCTAAGAAGCCCTACTGGGAGTACAGACAACTCTAGACGCTCAGAGTAACCGAGGAGGTCATAAACCAGTAAAAATACCCAAAACCAGAAACTTAAAAATTGACAACTTGTCCCCAAACAAGTTGTGAGAATATGTGGAGGGGAAAGAAAGTACTGAGATAGTCTCCACAGTGCGACCAGGAAACTCCCTTCTGTAAATTCATTCTCTGTGAATATTTTAAAAAACAGCAATGAGGCAGTAGATGCCAATGCCTTCTCCAACTTCGCTTTCAATTCAATTCGGGCTTCTGCACGGAAATCGCGACGGTGATCAGTTCAGTGAGAAACATCTCTGAACCACAACACCTCCAAATTCCGCCTGCCACCTAAACCCAGTTTCTGAGAGACAGGCGAGCTGAAATGACTGAATTCCTCACTCAAACCCTCTTTTAAATATAGTTGCAGAGTTCAAAGCTCCAAGAATAAAAATTTGAAAGGCAAAAACTGAAAACTGATCAAAGAACTAAAGCTCCCAGAACATTTTCTGGTTAAAAATTGCCTAAAAGCATTGATAATTAATGTAGCTGGGTGATGGCACATGTAGGTTAATTATAATTTCTCTCAATTTTTTGTTTATGTTTGAATATTTGTGTAATATTTTTAAATTGCTGATTTAAATTGTGGGGAGAGTGACAACTCCAGAACTCTCTTTTTAAGATCAAAAGTGGAACTCTCCCACTGAAAAGTGGAGTTCAGTGTTCCACTGAGAACCATTTACCTCCCCTGTACATCACAGATCCATTCCCTGTTTCTTCCAGGGAACTATATATAGGATGTAACATAAGGCAGTGTAAATAGTAAGTGCACCCTGACTAGTTTGCCTTTGTGAATTAAGGAACTAAGTCTCAGACAAAATTTAAACAAGAAACATGTGTGCCCATTAGGTTCAGCCACAAGAGTAGAGTCAATTAGCAAACTTTACTAGGATATGAAATAGTCCACAAAAATTGAACTTATTCTTAAACAAATTTCAAAAACAAACAAATTATTGGCTTCAGTGCCAAAGATTAGGATTTGTATTTCCTTGTCTTCATTTACTGCTACTAGTCAAGCTAACTGCTTTGGGATTAAAAGTTATTCTTTCCACTAGTAGCATATGAAATACATTTGGAGAGATGGCATTTGACTTTTGGAGAAACCTTTTAATTTTAGACCTATAGTGAAGCCTCTTACACCAGGTTTAAGAATACTAAACTATATCTAGGTGGACAGTATGTGTAGGCAAAAATTAAATGCCTTGAAAATAGATGTTAGTGGCAGTTTAAATGGGGCTATAGGAACAAGGAAAGCTAGAAATCTGAGGAATGTGTGAAGGATTTTTGTGGTAAATTTCCATAGTGGTTCTCTGTATGAAGCCCGAATTGAATTGAAAGCGAAGTTGGAGAAGGTATTGGCATCTACTGCCTCATTGCTGTTTTTTAAAATATTCACAGATCTCAAAGCCAAAAGAAGAAAATATTGAATCTGATACCCACTTAAGCACTTGTCAGTAAAAGGATACTTGTACTTTAAACAAAATTTTCTTAGTGCTTTAGATTGTTCCCTAGAAATATATTAGGTACTATGGAAACTAATCAACAAATAAGACATCATCATCATCACATTAAACAGACTTTAATCCTGTATGATAGTTTAACCAATTGCCCAAAGCAAGTCTAATAGAGTGGGAGTTCTTTGAAGATAGAGATCTGTGTCATTTAATTTTGTTTCTCAAGTTTTGAAAGTAGCTAAAGCACTCTTGATATAAAACATCCTCTTTGGTCTTTTCTTTTTTTTTATCTTAGACTCTTTTCCAATAACAAATCACTACAGAATTTCTTTGCCAAGTTTTTATTCTAAGGAACTAATTGTTCTCTATGACATACATACCTTCTAAAGTGTCTTGGACCTTTCTTTGTAAATTTACACTCTAATTAACTCTATGTTATGTTTACTTGTTATTTTTATTAATGATGTACCAATAAGTACATGTATAAAGACACAAATGGTGTGACTCTACTTTGTGTACAACCAGAGAAATGAAAAATTGTGTTCCATTTGTGTACTATGAATCAAAATGCATTCTGCTGTCATGTATAATTAATTATAACAAATTAAAAAAATAAAGTCACACTTGACCAAAAAAAAAACCTTTCTATAAAAATATTTTCCATCTTACAAATAGTGACCCTCAGAACTTAAGTCATATTTCAGGTAGGTAAATCAGCTCCAAGAAAAAGATGTCTTGTCCTTTCATTCTAAATACTGTATATGTGATAAGAGTCCAAGATTGCAGTCTGACCATCAGGGCAAACCACTGCCAATGCCTATTTGCTGAGTTGTCACAGGCTAAAGACAAAAGTAGATTTATATTACTGGAAGTAAAAATCTGAAGTTTATTTGTATTTCAAAATTTTTTCCCTTGAATGGTCCCTTTGGGTATTTTTTTCCTTTTCCACATATTTTGTCTCTTTGAGGACATTTATTAGGAGTAAGTTGGATTTCTTTTTTTCTGTGTTTCAAATCTATGTTTTTCTCTCTAATTCTGCTAAACTATTTGCCATTTCCCATTTATTTTTCTCAAATTTCTCAAGTATTTCTTCTTGCTCTGGACTACATCCTAGGCAGAACCTGTTCGCCTTTTTTACTGCTTCTAATATGGCCTTAATTTCTGTGATGACTTTATATTTCTCTTCCATTTATGTCATGAATTGTTCCAGCTCACATTTCATGACTTTTGTGGCTTTTCATTTTGTCATTGAAACTCTGGAACTCTGTTTTGAGTTCTAGATTCTCTGAGGCCATTGAAAATTAAGTTTTCCAAACAGAACTGAAGAAAATATTGAACACCATATATTCAGAGGTGAATATACAAAATAGATAAGGAACTCAAACAACTCAATGATAAGAAAACAACACATTTGAAATGAATAAAGGATTAGAAGACAGTCCAAAATACCAATTTCTTATTTATAGGCAAAATAAATAAAATTATTATCTTCTTAATATGATGAACTGTGCTTTATCATTCTGCAAATGCAGGGTAAAGCTTAATCATATCATTGTGGGTCTTTCCAGTAGATGCTAAGAGTTTTGTGTGTACTAATGAAAATAAGTATGTTTTGGAGGAAGTTATAACTAGTTTTAGATTAAGAATGAGAAATTTGAGTGCATTTTAAAATTTGAGACAAAAGTGTGTGTGTGTTACATATTTTTAGCGTTCACATTTTTTGTCATGAAAGTAACAAATACTATTTTGTGCTTTTGATGAAGTTTGACTTACATACATGGTTTTTATTGCTATTTTTCACTTTGAGTAGAATGTTCATTAATGTAAATTGTATTTATTTTTATACTCTAGTTTTCTCTAATTTTATTTCTAGGCAATAGGTTAAAAAACTTTTAATTTTAAAGAAGAAATAAACTGAGTAAAGGGGATGGCAGACATAATTCAGAGGTAGAGCATTTTCCTAGCATATGCAAGGCCCCCAGTTGGATCCCCAGCACTGGGAGGGGGAAAAAAAAGGAGTAGTAAGGAAACTGAATAGATATCTCAAAACACACCCCACCCCCTGACACACACATACACACAATGGTCAACAGGTATATGAAAAATGCTCAAAATCACTAATTATCAGGGAAATGCAAATTTAAACCACAGTTAGATATTATCTCACATCTGTTAGAATGACTGTTGTCAAAGATGAAAGAGATGTTAGTAATGATGTGGAAAAAAGGGAATCCCTACATGATGTTGGTAGGAATATAAATTAGTACAGCTGTAATGCAAAACAGCATGGAGGTTCCTCAAAAAGTTGAAGAAAAAATGGCCATATGATCTGGCAATCCCACTATTGGGTGTATATTTAAGGAAGATGAAACCAATATGTCAAAGAGACTACAATTTGTACCCTCATGTTCAATATTCAAAACAGCTTAGATATGGTATCAACCTAAGTCTCCATCAGTGACTCATCAGTGAGTAAATGGATAAAGAAAATGTGGTATACATACACTATGGAATACTAAAGAAGGAAACCTTGTCATTTGTGATAACATAGATGAATCCAGAGGATATAAGTGAAATAAGCCAGGCACGGAAAGATAAAGATCACATGATCTCATTTTCACAGTTAGTCCTCCATATCCATGGATTTCACATCTCTGAATTCAACCAACTACTGATCAAAAATACTTTTTAAAAGTTGCTTCTAAACTGAACATGCACATTTTTCTTGTCATTATTCCATAAACAATAAAATGTAACAAACATTTACATATCACTTACATTACATTAGGTATTATAATTAAACTAGAGATGATTTAAAGTATACAGAAGGATGTGCATATGTTTTATGCACATTTTATATAAGAAACTTAATCATCCACAAGTTTTGGAATCTGTGGGGGCCCTGTAGCCAATACCACAGATACCCAGGGATGATGGCACATGAAGTCGAACAAAATTGAATTCATAAAAGAAGGCAATACTGTGGTGGTCAAAAGGGGTTGGAGTGGGGAGATGTTGGTCAAAGGATACAAAATTTCAGTTAGGAGACATAAATTCAAAAGGTCTATTAAAACAATGTATTCTATGTTCAAAAATTGCAGAGTAAATTTTAAGTGCTATCAGTGCAAAAAGTATGCAAGATAATTACTACATTAATTAGTTTTATTAAGCCATTCCACAATATATTCAAACTTCACAGCATACTGTACATGATAAATATATACAATATTTATTTCTTAATCTTAAAATAATTGATTAATTAGGTCTTGTGAGTTTTTTGGCTAAAGACTTCTGTTAAAAATCTGCTTGTATAAAATTTCAGGTGTGTATTCTCATTTGTAATTTGTCATGTATATAGTTTTTCCTTTCTTGCAATACGAATATAGATCCCATGTTGGCTCTTTTGAGCACTACTTATCTTTGAGAGAAGTTCTTCCAAGACCAGCTGCTTGCAGATAGAATATGTAATCAGATGGGTAACAACTACTTTGATTTAAAGTTAAACATTCTCTTTTTTTGCCATTTTGATAGAGTGTTTTGTGGGTACCATAGCTTTTACATGTCTTCAAACTGATGAGAACTGGCAACTGCAAGACAACTGGTCATTCAGAGTTTTCTCTTGAGCTTTCCACATCCTTAGGTTCAATCCTGAAATAATGATGCATCTGCTCACTATGGCATTCAGCCCTTACTTCTATCCTATTTAGTCACAGGATTACGAGAATCATGCCTTCAGTCTCTTACCTAGATCTTTTTGTTCCAAAACAAGGAGTCATTGGTTTTGCATCTCAGAGTAAATTTCCGCATGGAAACACTGATCTACCAGGCCTTCCTGAAATCTCCAGTAGTAGGTATATTTTCACAGCATTCTCACATCTTCATCCAATCTTCATGGCACTTGGGAAATTATCTTCATAATCATCATAGTATTATTCAAATGTTTATGGAGTTTCATCACAGATGTGATTTTATTTTATTTTGTCTGCTGCTCTTTTTGTTATTTTTGTTGAGTGTTATGGTAGAAAAGAGACTTTTGAGTGTATGTTTTCATTTATCCATAGTTGATAAAAAGCTCACTTTTGTTTAATTATTGTAGGTATGTGGGAAAGTTCTGATTTTAATATTTTTAATTAATCATCTCATTGAAATATTATTTTTCCTTCAATTTTTCTGGGATTTCTTTTAATTTTGAGGGGATTTTGCAGGTAAAAATTTGTATTACCTAGACATTTTTTAATAATTTAAATATATTTTATTCTTCTTTCTAATATAATGCATGTGTGTGTATTCATATCCTGTGTTGTCTTAAACATCCATGACAGTATTGAATAAAGTCTATAATAAGTGTCCTGATATGCTCATGATTTTTATGGGAATAGTTCTTGTACTTAGTGTTTAAAATGAAATTGGCTAGTACTTTGTCACATTATTATTATTATTATTATTTACTTTTAATGACTTTTAAGTATCTTTCCTGATGACATTTTGTTTATCATTTTTAAACCATCATATAGCATAAGATTGTATACACACTTTTCAGAAAAATGTTGAGAATTTTATATCAAATTACACATTAATTATGTAACAAACTGATATTAGGAAGAATGGTTAGTAGTGATTTTAGGACTTCCTTTTCAACCACACTTAAAGAAAACTTCATCAGTAACTCAGAGGAAGATTTAATTTGAGTGCTTACCAATATGAAGCTTGAATGTAGGTAAATATATGATGTAATTGAAACAGATAGGCTGGATGTTAGTAAATTTTTGAGTTTTAAAACAAGTAAGTATAAGCCAGGCATAGTGGCATACACCTGTAATCCCAGAGACTTGGGAGGCTGGAGCAGAGAATTCCAAGCTCAAGGACAGCCTGGGCAAGTTAGTGAGATCCTGTCTCAAATGAAAAATAAAAAGGTCTGGGGATATAGCTCAATGGGAAAGTGCCCCTGGCTTCAGTACCTAATGCTAAAAAAAATAGATATAAAAGTCTAGAACTGTCTCATATTTGACAGTTTTGCATCTAGCAAAAAAAAAAGACACAAAATTCTTATTTTCAACTCATCATGAAAAATAGGTGATATGGCTTGCTATCATTTGGATATTTTTTTCACCCAGAGATTCATTTTGTTGGAAGCTTGGCCCTCAATGTAACAGTATTAAGAGTTGTAGGACCTTTCAGATGTGCAACCTGTGAGATTAGGTGATAGGGTACTACCCTCAGGGGGGATTAATGCCCATCTTGGTATTACAGTGGTATATTACATCTCTTGGTACTGGATTAGTTACTGTGAGAGCAGGTTGCTATCAAGCTAGCTTGACTTCCTTCCTCCACTCTCATTCTTTTTCCTCTTACCACATGAACTCTTCTTCTATTTTCCATTGTGAAGGCTTCACAAGAAACTAAGTAAATGCCACACCATATTCATGAACTTTCCCACCTCCAGAACTTCAAGTCAATGTGAACCCCCTCCCCTTTTTTTAACAACTTATCCAGTTTCAGGTATTTGGGATAACAACAACAAAAACCCCAAGTACAATGTGGCTATTAAGTAAACATAATTTTGGACTCAATTACTATATATATATATATATATATATATATATATATATATATATAAAATAAAAGAGCTAGATCTACTCTCTTGGAGCTGATTTGATTAACCAAAGTCTGACTTTAAGCTCTGAGGGCTACACTTTGAAAGTAAAATAGAAAACCTGTATCTTAAGCAATTGTATGAAACAATAAAAGAAATGTGTTGTTGGACATAAAACAGAAATGTAACAAATTTGCCAATCACACAAAAGAGGTGGGTAGGAGAGCAGCTATATCAGGTAAGGAAATGACAACCAGATGGTAATTCAAACCCACAGAAACAAATGAAAAGAACTAGAAATGGTATATAAGAAATGTTATAAATGTATATTGCTCTTTTTTTTCTCTCAGCATGTCTAAAAGATATACTAAGAATGTATTGTTGGGTTTGTTATATATATATATATATATATATAACAAACCCAACAATATGGTTTTCTGTAGTAATTGTTATAAATTATCACACCCTGGGTGGCTTACAACAATTTTTTTCCTAGTTCTGGAGGGGACAAGTCCAAACTCCATTTACTGGCTGGGCTGTACTCCCTCTAGAGGCTCCAGGAGTATTCTATTCCTTGACTCTTCCAGGTCCACATGACCTTCTGTTCTGTGTGTGTTTTCTCTTCTTCTACCTCTTATAAAGACACTTGTCATTGGAATTAGTCATTGGAAAATCCAGGATGACCTCATCCCCAGACCCTTGACTTAATTACATCTTCAAAGATTATTTTCTAAGTAAAGTCACAGGTTCCATAACTTTTGTGGGAGCCACAATTCAACCCACCAAAAGATGTAACAGAGTTAACAATAATAGGAAAAGGTTGGAGGAATAAAGTTATATTTTATTTTATAATATTTTATATGTCACTCAAATTAATATAAATCTGAAGTAGATACTACTAAGCTAGAATGTGTATGGTAAACTCTGGAGAAACTACTGAGAAAACAACTCAAACAAATACATTTTAAAACATTAAAGGAATTGCAATGTTAAATTATAAAATACTCACTATAAATAAATAAGAAAGGGAGAGGCATAGGAATAAGAGAGAATGATGACACATAGGAAAGAAAGAGGAAAATGTCAGGCATAAATCCAACTGTATCAATAAAATCATTAAATGTGCATGGATTAAATAATCCAACAAAAAGTAGAATTGTTAGAGTTTTGGACTAGATTTTTTAAAGAAAACAAAATCCAACTATATATTGTCTATAGGAACAAACTTTAGATTGAAAAATAAAAATAGGAACCAGGCACAGGGGCCCATGCGTGTAATCCCAGTAGCTCCGCAGGCTGAAGCAAGAGGATCACAAGTTCAAAGCCAACCTCAGCATCTTAGCAAGGCCCTAAGCAACCCAGCAAGACCCTGTCTCAAAAAGGGAGAGGGGCTGGGGGTGTGACTCTGTGGTTGAACACCCCTGGGTCCAATCCCTAGCACAAAAATAATAATAATAAAATAAGAAAGGATGGTAAAATATATATTGTGGAAACAGCAAACACAAGAGGCATTAGGGCAATACACAATCTACAAGACAAAAAATATTACTATAAATATAAAGGGACATTTTATAATGACAGAGGGGTGAATTAGGGAGACAGAACAATTAGATACATACCTAACCTAAAAAAGTACTAAAAACTCATGAAAGAAAAAATAGACAATTCTATAGCAATAGCTGGAGATTTTAATACTCCACTCCCAGGAATGGATAACTAGACAGAAGATCAACAAAGAAAGCCATGAACAATACTAAAAACCAACCAGACCTAAAAGATATCTGCCTCTATTTGGGCTGCTATAACAAAATACTATATGCTATGAAGCTTATGAACAATGAAAATTTATTTCTGGCAGTTCTGGAGGCTGGGAAGTCTATGATCAAGACACCAGATTTGGTGTCTGATGATGATGTACTTTCCATTTCACAGATGTTGTATTCTTGATGTGTCCTAACACGTAGAAGAGGCAAGGCAACTCTCTAGGGCCCAGTTTATATGAGCTCTACTCCTATTCATGAGGGTAGTGTTCTTATGACCTAATCAGCTTTCAAAGGCACAACCGCTTCATGCTATCACACTGAATATTAGGTTTCAACATAAATGTGGGAAGGG
Source organism: Urocitellus parryii (assembly GCF_045843805.1). Taxonomy (NCBI): domain Eukaryota; kingdom Metazoa; phylum Chordata; class Mammalia; order Rodentia; family Sciuridae; genus Urocitellus; species Urocitellus parryii. The sequence continues at coordinate 95,366,971 of NC_135531.1, read as the reverse complement.
AAGACGAAACATTTAGATCACAGTAAAAACTGTAGAACATTCATCTGTCAGCCACAGAATACACATTCTTCTCAATTATACATGGAACACTCTCCATGACAAGATATATGCTAAGCTACAAAACAAACCAACAAATTTTAAAAGATTGCTATCATACAATGTATGTTCTTCAACCACAATGGAGTAAAATTAAAAATCAATAACCAAAATAATATGGATAATTCACAAACAAGTGGAAATTCAACAATACATAATAACATAACCAACAAGTCAAATAATAAACCAAGAGAGAGAGATTAGAAAATAACCTAGGGCTGGGGTTGTGGCCTAGTGGTAGAGCACTTGCCTAGCGTAAGTGAGTTACTGGGTTCAATTCCCAGCACTGCATATGAATAAATGAATAAAATAAAGGTCCATCAACAATTTTAAAATATTTTTTAAAAGAAAATAACCTTAGATGAATAAAAATGAAGACAGAACATGTTAAAACTTACAGGATACAGCTTAAGCAGGACTTAGAAATTTATAGCTGTCAACATTCTTTTAAAAAGAGCTCAAATCAATAACATAACCGTCTACCTTAAAACATTGGAAAAGTAAACTCAAATGAGAAGCAGGGAAGAAAATAATTAGAAAAGAATTTAATGAGAAAAATAGTAAGAAAAAGCAATAAAGACAAAGAAACTACAAGTTCTTCCTTGAAAAGATCAATAAAATTAACAAATCTTTACTACACTACCCAAGAGAAAAAGCCAAAAGTTTCAAATTACTACAACCAAAAATGAAACAAGGTACATTACTATTGACCTTACATAAATAAAAAGAAAGATAAGGAAACTATATGAACAATTGTATACTAATAAATGAGCAGTCTAAATGAAATGGAAAATTCCTACAAATATAGTAATACTAAAATCAAGTAAAAAAGTAAAAAAGAAATATAAAATGCAAAGAGAATTAATTAGTTAAAAAGAGCTATACACAAAGGTTCAGGACCAAAATGCATTACCAATGAATTCTGTCAAACAATTTTTTTGAAATTTTGGTAGCACTGGGTATTGAACCCAGGGTGCTCTACCACCGAGCTACATTCCCAGTCCTTTTAATTTTTACAGAGTGGAGGGTGGGGAAGGAACTTACTAAGTTTCCCAGGCTGATCTCAAACTTGTGATCCTCCTGTCTCAGTTTCCCAAGTTGCTGGGGTTAAGCCTGGCTTCCACCAAACATTTAAATAAGTATAATATTAAGTAAATAAGATGGTCACAATAATGCATGCTTGTAATCCCAGCCATTCAAGAGACTGAAACAAGAGGATTGCAAGTTTGAGGGCAGCATCAGCAACTTAGAAAGATCCTATTTCAATATGAAAGAAATAGAAGGAGGAAGAAAAGGAGAAGGAGGGGGGAGAGAAAAAGGAAGAAGGAGGAGGAGGAAGGAAGAAAAGGAAAAGGAAGGAGGAGGAGAAATGAATGACTGAGGGAGGGAAGGATAGTCAAACTGGGAGTGTAATTCAGTGGTTAGATGCTCCTGGATTCAATCCTCAATACTGAAAAAATAATAAGTATCAATAACATTTCTTTACAAACTATTCCAAAGAATAGGAAGTTGAATGCTTCCATTCTGAGGCTAATATTTCCCTGACACTAAGACCAAATAAAGTTATCAGTGTCTGGTGAGAATCCAATCTCTGCTGCCAAGATGGTACCTTGAATTCTGTACCTTCACATGACAGAAGAGCAAAATAGCAAAAGGGCCTCATGCTCTGGGAAGCCACTTTGACACATAAGGCCTTAATCCCATCCATGAAGGAGGAGCCCTCATAAATCACATCCTTGTGACCCCAATTCTTAATATTATCATACTGGAAATTAAATTTCAACACAATTTTTTAGTAGACACAAACTTCCAAACCATAGCAACTACAGACAATATCTCTTATGAATACAGTTACACATATCTTTAACAAAATAACAGCAAACAACTTTAGCAGTATATAAAATTAATTATATACCCTCACCAAGTAGGATTCATTCCAGGAATAAAAAAGAAATTTATTTTGTTACAGTTCTGAAGGCTAGAAGTCCATGAATAGCTAGCAGGGGTAGTTTCTCCTGCCCTGGACTTACAAATGGCCATCTTCTCCTTGTATCTTTATGTGATCTTCCTTATGTGTGAGTTGATGCTCTAATCTCCTCTTACTACAAGATACTAGTTGTATTACATTTGGGTCTAAATTAATGGACTTAATTATCTCATTAAAGACCCTACCTCAAAATACTGGGTTTAGAATGAATTTGGAGAGGAACACAATTTAACCCATAACACACTGACTGCAGGCTCCCAACTCTAAGTCCCAAATATAATGTAATCAAGCATCGGTGAGATGTGAGGTATGATACTTCCTGGGGCAAAATTACATTCCTCTCCAGCTATGAATCTGTGAAGCAAGACAAGTTTTCTGTTTCTGAAATTCAATGTTAGGACAGGCATAGAATAGGCATTCTCATTTCAAAAGGAAGGAATAAAACAAAATTAGCCACAAGAGGCAAGCATAACCGAACCTAGAGGGCAAAACTGTACTGATTTTAATGCTGAAAAATAAAATCTTTTTGGTTCAGTGCTTTGCACTCTGGGCCCATTGGGGTGGTGCCAACTCTGGTCTCTCCAGAGTGGCAGCCTTACTCCCTTAGCCCTGCACCTTCTGGGTCTCTGGTGGTACAGGAAGCTTTGCTAACATCTAAACCAATTTTAGGGTCATTCTTCCTTTTCTTCAAACTTTTCTTTGGAGGAAAATTCATGTTCACAGCAATAGTTGTGCTGTACAATTTCAGAAGCCCAACAGCCTCTCTTTGCTTCATCCCCTCTCTGCCCCCTGGAATCCAAGCTGCCAGCATTTCTGCTGGTATAATCCCATCTCTATTTTGGCTGACATGGCTGATTGGTCCATAAGTCACACAGTTATAATCTCTCCAAATGATGCTTTCTGATTTATATGCTATTTATGAGATAGAAAACTTCCTAAATATTCAAGTTCTAGTTTCCATTTTTTTCAAGTGCTGGGGCCTGAACCCAGGGCCTTATACATTTGAGACAAGCACTTTACCTCTGAGTTACATTCCTGGTCCAAGTTCTTTTTGCTTAACAATTTCTTCCTTAATTATCTCTTTCTTCCTATATTTCACTCTAAAAAGCAAAGATATATCAGACTAATCATTTAACAGTTGGCTTAAAAATCTCAACTAAATATTCAAGTTTATCATTTATAAGTTTTGTTTTCCATAAACACTGTTACACAACTAAGTCAACTTCTTGCCACTTTATAAAAAGGAGTTACTTTCCTCCAGTTTCCAATAATATGTGTCTCATTTCCACTTGAGACTTCAATAGAAACATCTTTAATATTTATATTTCTACCAACACTGTGTTCGTGACATATGTATATCTCTAAAATTATAGAAGTTTTGTCTACAGTCTCTTTTATTACTGAGCTCACCAGAGTCACCTGTAGCATCCACATTTCTACCAAGAGTTTCTTCAGGTTGGTGGGCTTTTTTCTAATATGCACCTCAAAACTCTTCCAGACTTTACTCATTACCCAATTCCAAAACTGCTTCACATTTTTAGGTATTTATTACAATAAAACTCCACTTCACAGGACCAAAGTTTGCTAAAACAACCACAGACTGGGTGGCATAAACAACAGAATTTATTTCCTTGCATTTCTGGTGACTAGAAATCCAAGATCAGAGTGTTGATAGCATTGGTTTCTCCTAAGGTTTCTCTCCTTGGCTTGTAGAAGGACATGTTCTCCTAGTATCTTCACATGGCATTCTTTACATTGTGTGTGCCTGAGTCTGAATCTTCTCTTCTCTTTAGGACAACAGTTATTTTGAATTAGGATCCACTCTAATGATCTCATTACCTCTTTAAAGACCCCCTCTCCAAATATAGTCACATTCTGAGGGAGTAGAGGTTAGGACTTCACCATGTGAATTGGCAGGGGGGCTATTCAGCCCATACATAATACCATATTAACAGAATAAAAATCAAAGACCACATGATATTCTCAATAGATGCAGAAAAAACATTTGAAAACTCCAACACCATTTCATAATTTAAAAAATTCTACAAACTATCAACAAGAGAATTTCCTCTTTCTGATAAGGACATTTATTTAAAACCCATGAGTAAGAGCATGATTACAGGTTAAAAACCTGTGTTCACCCTATCAACTCAGGGTTGTAGTCCTTCACCACTTCTACTCAACATTCTACTAAAGGTTCTGGTCTGAGCAATTAGACAAGAAAATGAAACCAAAAGCAATCAGATTGCAAAGGAAGATTAAAACTGTAATTATTTGGGGATAAATAATCCTGTGTATAGAAAATCTGAAAGAATGCACTAAAGAACTACTAAAACTAAAAAAAAACTACTAAAACTAATAAATGATATAAATAAGAATACAATTTCAATAAATAAAAATTAATCATAATACATAAGTTTCAATTAAAAATCAAAAGTGAAATAAAATAAAAAGTGAATTAAAAAGAAATTCTATTTAAAATATCATGAAAAAGAATTAAATATTAAGAAACAGATTCAACAACAAAAGCATAAAGCATATTCTCTGAAAACTACAAAATATTGTTGAAATAAAGATCTAAATAAATGGAAAAAAATTTCCATATGATTGAAAAAACATTCCATGTTCATGGATCATAACACTTACTATTGTTGAGATGGCAACACTCCCCAATTTGATCTAGAGATTCTACAAACTCCCTATCAAAAGTAAGCTGACTGCTTCACAGAAATTGACAAACCTCAAATTCACCTGCAATACAAAGTACCCAGAACAGCTAAAAAATTGTTGGAAGAAAGAAAAGATTAAAGTTGTAGCATAACACTTCTTGATTTCAAAATTTACTTCAAAGCCACAGTAAACAAGTATGGGACCAGCAGAAGGATAGATATATAGACAAATAAAATAAAATTGGGGATCCAGAAATGAACTCTGACATTTATCAGGCAACCAGTTGTAAAAAAGACTTCCAAACAATTCAGTGGAGAAAGAATAGTTTTTTTTAGCAAATGAGGTTGTGATCTTTTGGTTGTATGTTGAGGAGTGGGATAATTGGGTCAAATGATGGTTCTATTCCTAGTTTTTTGAGGAATCTCCATACTGCCTTCCAGAGGGTGAGCATTGCCTTTTCCCTACAACCTCACCAACATTTGGGTACTTGTATTATTGATAACTGCCATTCTAACTAGAGTGAGTTGAAATTTTATTGTAGTTTTAATTTGCATTTCTCTAATTGCTAGAGATGTTGAACATTTTTTCAATATTTGTTGATCATTCATATTTCTTCTTTTGAGAAAGGTCTTTTAAATTCCGTTGCCCATTCACTGGTTGGATTATTTGCTTTTTTGCCTTTAATTTTTTTGAGTTCTTTGTATGGTTGGAAATCAATGCCCTATCTGTGGTACAGGTGTCAAAAGATTTTCTCCCATTTGTAGGTTCTCTCTTCACACTCTTGATTGTTTCTTTTTCTGTGAAGAAGATTTTTTATTTGTTCTCTTTAGATATACATGACAGTAGAGTATATTTTGACATATTATACATACATAAAGTATAACTTATTCTAGTTGGAATCCAATTTTTGTGGTTGTACATGATGTGGAGTTTCACTGGTTATGTATTAATATAGGAACATAGAAAAATCATGTCCAATTCATTCTACTATATTTCCTATTCCTATTCCCTCTCCCTTCCCTTCATTCCACTTAGTCTAACCCAATAAACTTCTATTTTCCCCACCCCTTATTGTGTGTTAGCATCTATAGATGCTTTTTAGTTTGATGCCATCTCAGTGATTACAGCAGCACAATTCATAACAGCTAAGCTATGGAAGCAAACTAGATGCCCATCAATAGACAAATGGATAAAGAAATTGTGGTATATATACACAATGGAATATTATTCAGCCATAAAGAAGAATGACTTTATGACATTTGTCAGTAAATGTATGGATCTGGAAAATATCATGCTAAGTGAAATAAACTAATCTCAAAAAACCAAAAGTCAGATGTTTTTGCTGATATGTAGAATCTAAACCACAATAAGGAGGGAGGGAAAAAGAGAAATTTAGTAGATCAGAAAAAGGGAACAAAAGAAAGGGAGGGGATGGGAATAGGAAAGATAGTAGAATAAATCTAACATAATTTCCTATGTACACATATGAAATTACCTAAGTGAACTCCACTATTGGGCCCACCCACAAGAATGGATCCTAACTAGAATAAGTATATCCTATGCTAGTTTAACTTCATCAAAATGGGTTCTACTTTCATGTAAAACTAAGAAGAACCAATAAAATAAGATAAAATAAATGATGCTGTGATGACTGAATATCTACAGGGTAAAGAATGAAGTTGGACTGCTACTTCACACGATACACAAAAAAACTCAAAGTACATCAAGAACCAAAATGTAAGAATTAAAACTATATAACACTTATAAGAAAATGTAGATATAAATTTTCACAGTCTTAGATTTGGTGGTGGCTTCTTAGAAAAAAATAGGCAACTTGGGCTTCATAAAATTTTAAAACTTGTGTTCCTTCAAAGAACACTATCATCCCCTATTTCTCTCCAGCAGCTTTTCCTCTTTGGATGATAAAGGTGCTCTTAATTTAATTATGGTGACGAGAGTGTAACTCAGTATTACAGCATGTACTTAGCATATGTGAGGCCCTGGAGTCTCCAGTACCATCATTAAAAATTGATTGTGATGATAATTACACAACTCACTGGGCATACTCAAAAACAAGAAATTATACAATTAAATGGTAAATTATATATATGAATTATATCTCAATAAAGATGTTTTTAAAAGTAAAAATTTTGGGGCTAGGATTGTGGCTCAGCAATAGAGCGCTCACCTTACACGGACAGGACTTGGGTTTGGTCCTCAGCTCCACATAAAAATAAAGGCATTGTGTGTGTACATTTACACCTAAGAGAATAAATATTTTTTAAAAAGTAAAAATATTACCAAGAATATAAAAGAAAGGCTCAGTGCCATGCAGGTTCAAGCCAGCCTCTCAGCAACTTAGTGAGACCCTAAGCAACTTAGAAAGACCTTACCTCAAAATTTAAAAATTTTAAAAGGGCTAGGGATGTGACGTAGTGTTTGAGTGCCCTTGAGTTCAATCCTCAGGATACAAAAAAATGTGAAAGGCAGCCCACTAAATGACAATATTTTGTAATACTATATCTAACAAAATACCTGTCAGAATATAAAGAACTCTTACAACTCAAAAATAAAGAGGCAAATAAACCAAGTTTTAAATGGGCATAAATCTGAATATTTTCCCAAATATTATATACAAACAACTAGTGAGCACATCAAAAGAGGCTGAACATCATTAAACATCAGGGAAATGAAAATCAGATCCATCATGTGATGTTCTTTCACATGCATAAGGGTGACTATAAACAAAAAGACAATACCAGGATTGACCAGGGCATACAGAAGTTGGAAACCTCATACATTTTTGGTGGGAATGTAAATGGTGAAACCATTTTGAAAAACAGGCTGGCTGTTCCTGCAAATATTAAACATATAATTACCATATGTTCCAGCAATCTCACTCCTAGGTAGACACACAAGAGAAATGAAAACATGTTTCCACAGAAAAACATGTACACAAATGTTCACAGCATCATTATTTTTTTAAAATATTTATTTATATTTTAGTTTTCAGCACACGCAACATCTTTGTTTGTATGTGGTGCTGAGGATCGAACCCGGGCCGCACGCATGCCAGGTGAGCGCACTACCGCTTGAGCCACATCCCCAGCCCATCATCATTATTCATAATACCAATAAATGGAAACAACCTCAACGTCTACCAACTGATGAACAGATAAATAGATACATTCCATACAATGCAATGTTTTTCAGTAATAAAAAATAATGAATTACAGATTCACCCCACAATATGTATGAACCTTGAAAACATTATGCTAGGTGAAAGCCACTAGTCACAAAAGACCTTGTATTGAATGAATTCATTTATATAAAATGTTCAGAATAGGCAATTCTATAGAGAAAGAAAGTAGATAAGGGGTTGTCTAGGTCTTGAAGGTGGAAAGTTTGGGAAGGGAGTGATTGATAAAGGGTGTGAGGTATCTATTTCAGGTGATAAAAAGTTTTAAAATCTATTGTGGATGACAGTTACACAACACTGAATATAGTGAAAATTAATTAAATGATCAAAAAATTAATAAAATGATTATATTTGTCATTTAGCTGTATACTTTAAATGGGTGAATTCTGTGGTATGCAAATTATACCTCAATAAATTTGTTACCAATAAAATAAAAAGAAAAACATTTTTTTCAGACAAAGAAAAGCTAAGGGAACTAATTGCCTTTTGATCTGCCCAGCAAAAAATATCAAAAAATATTTTTTCAAATTGAATGAAAAAAATCATATAAATCACACTCAGATATTCAAAAATAAAGACTGCTACGGAATAAATAAAGAGGAACTGTAGTTGTATCTCAGTGGGAGAGTGCTTGCCTCACATGTGTGAGGCACTGGGTTCCATCCTCAGAACCACATAAAAATAAATAAATAAATGAAGATATTATGTCCATCTACAACTAAAAATATGTTTAAAAATGAATAAATAAAGATAAAATCAAATGTTTTACATTTCCTATTCTTCCTTTATCTAAAAGATGAAAGTTTAAAATAATAATGGTAATAATGCAGAGCGTGATTATAGCCTATCCATAAGTGAAAAGAATGAGAACAATGTCACATGGATAGAAGAAAGGAATTGGGAAATTATAATGTACCTGTCATGTACAGGAAGCATAACAATGTTATTCGAAGGTAGATTTAGATTAGTTATAAATGTATATTATAAACTCTAGGACAACTAGTAAACATTTTAAAAATAATTATAAGATAATTAGGAATCATATAAAATGATTTTAAATAATTATAAGATAAATGGAATCATATAAAATGCTCTATTAAAACCAAAGAAAAGCCAGGTGTTGTGGTGCAAGCCTGTAACCCCAGTGACTCAGGAGGCTGAGGCAGAAGGGTCACAAATTTGAGCCCAGCATCAGAAACTTAGCAAGGCCCCAAGCAACTTAGCAAGACCCTGTCTCAAAATTAGAAGATAAATTTAAAAGATTGGCTCAGCGGTTAAGCCCTCTGGATTCAATCCTCAGTACTGAAAGAAATAAAGGAAGGAAGTGAGTGAAGAAGGAAGGAAGGAAGGATTGAGTAAGGAAGGAAAGAAAAGAAAGACAAAAAGAGAACAAAGGAAAAAGCCTCTGGCAATATATAGAAAAGTTATGAACCTACTTGATAGTAATATAACAATATTAACTTTAAATTTGAATAGTCTAAATACACAAATTTAGAAGCACAGATTGGATTTTAAAAAGACTCAAATATATGTTATCTACAGGAACCCCACTTTAAATATAAACACTCTGACATGTTAAAAATGAAGAGATGGAGAAAATGCTCCTTATTAATACAGATCAAAAGAAACACTGAGTAGCCTATTAATGTTGGACAAAGCCAGCTTCCGGACAAAGAAAATTATTGAGGATGAAGAGGAGCATTATAATATTCAAATGTCATTTCTCCAAGAAAATATAACAATTCTATACTTGTATGCACTCAAAAAAACAGAGAATCAAACACACAAAGAAATAACTTATCAAATGGAAAGGAGTATAGACAAATCTACAATTGCAATTGGAGACTTTGAAACCCCTTGTCAGTAACTAATGGATCAAGGACACAGAAAAATCAGTAAGGATGAAGTTGACTGAATAGCACCATCACTTAACTTGATCTAATTGACATTTATAGAATACTTTAACAAGAAACAAAAGAACACATATTCCTTTCAAGTTCATGTGGAACTTTTACTAGATGAACCACATCTGGGCCATTAAAAAAACACCATTAAAATTAGAAAAAATACATACAAAGTATGTTCTCAGACCAAAGTGGAATCAAACTAGAAATCAATAATGCTAGAAAATCCCCCAATATTTGGAAATTAAATAACATGCTTCAAATAGCAAGATGGGTAACAGAAGACAATAGGAATATGTGTGTGTGTGTGTGTGAAATATATAAAATATATATGAAAATCCAACTTATTAAAATTTGTGGGATTCAGAAAAAAAAACAGCACTTGGGAGGTAAACTATAGCTTCATATATTAGAAAAGAAAATCTAAAATCAATAAGATGATTTTCCACCTTAGAAAACTAGAAAAAGAATGAATAATTATCTAAGCCAAAGACAATGAGAAAAGATATAACAAAAATTAAAGTAGAAATCAATGAAATTGAAAACAGGGAAGCAATTGAAGAAATCAATAATAATAAAAAAAGGATTTTCCAAATAACAAAAAGAATTCTCCAAAAGCTGGCTTTTTGAAAGTATCAGTAAAATTGATAAACTTTTAGACAAGCTAACCAAAAAAAAAAAAAAAAAAGAGAGAGAGAGAAAGAAGGCACAAATTAGTGCTATGAGAAATGTAGGAATTAATCACTACTGATCCTTTGAACAGTAAAAAGATAACAAGAGAATTTTATGAACAATCTATGCCCATATATTTATAATTTTTTTTTTATTTATTTTTTAGTTTTCAGCGGACACAACATCTTTGTTGGTATGTGGTGCTGAGAATCGAACCCGGGCCGCACGCATGCCAGGCAAGCGAGCTACCGCTTGAGCCACATCCCCAGCCCCATATATTTATAATTTAGAGAAATAGATCAATTCTTTGGAAACATAAATCACTAAAAAATGGATAATCTCAATGGCACTAAACTTATTAAAGGACTTGAAAATACACACACACACACACACACACACACACACACACACATTACATACATTTTTAAAGCACCAAGCCCAGATGGTTTCACTAGAGAATTCTACCAAACATTTTAAGTATGATACTAATTCTCTACAATCTCTTCTAGAGAAGAGGGGACACTTGCTAACTCAGTCTATCAGTCCAGCATTGTACTAATAACAAAATGAGATAAATATATCACAAGAAAGAGAAACTACAGATCAGATTTCAAGAATATTTTTGGTAAATGTAAATTGAATAATGATGCCTTGAAGATGTCCAGGTCCTAATATAATAATTTCTGAATATAGTACTCTGCATGATAAAAGGAATACAGCTGTGATTAAATTAAGGATTTTAAATATGGGCAGGTTATACTGGATTACTGGGGTGAGCCCTAGGTAACCACAAAGCTCATTTATAAGAAGTGGGCAAGAGAAACAGGGTCAGTAGTAGGACATGGGATTTTGTAAGCAAGAGATTGAAGTGATAGGTGGAAGCAGCCACAAGCTAAGGAATGCAGGCAGCTTCTAGAAGCTAAAACAAAAAAGGCAAGAAAATGGGAATTATTTCCTGAAGCCTCCAGAAAGAATAAAGCCTAGCTTACATCTTAATTTTAAACTTTGAACTTCTAGAATTGCAAGAGAATAAATTTGTGTTATTAAAAGCCACTAAATGTGTGGTATTTTGTTACAGCAACAATGGGAAAACTAAAACAAACATAGATATAAAAATTCTCAAGAAAATATTAGCAAATTGAATCCACTAATGTATTAAAAATTATATATCACAAACCAGTGGAATTTATTCCCAATATCCAAAGCTGGCTCAACATTTCAAAATCAATTAATGTAATCTACCAAATTAACAAGGAGAAAAATAATATGATCAATCAATTTAAAACAAACAAAGTACCTGACAGGAGCCAACAATTCATGATAAAATTCTCAGTGAATGGGAATAGAAAGGAACAACCTGAATTTGACAAAGAACATCTACCAAAAAAAAAAAAAAAAAGCTAACATCATCCTTATGGTAAGAAGCTGAACAATTTTTCCCGATTGGAAACAAAGCAAGGTTATCCTCTATCTAACATTGTTCTGGAAGTACTTGCTGAAACAGAAAAGAGAAGGAAATAAAAAGTGTATAGATGTACATGAATATTTATGGTAGATTTATTCTTAGTCAACAAAAACTGAAAGCAAGCAATATATTCATTAATATATGAATGGATAAACAAACTGTGGTATGTCTCCACAATGGAGTAGTATCCATCAACAAAAAGAAATGATCTGTCAAGACACAAAAGCAATGAGTAGGGGCTGGGGTTGTAGCCCAGTTGTGAGGCACTGGGTTTGATCCTCAGCACAACATTAAAAATAAATAAGTAAAATAAAGGTATTATGTTCACCTACAAATAAAAAAAGGTTTTTTTTAAGCAATGGGTAGGGCTGGGGATGTGGCTCAAGCGGTATCAAGCTCGCCTGGCATGCGTGCGGCCCGGGTTTGATTCTCGGCACCACATACAAACAAAGATGTTGTGTTTGCTGAAAAATAAAAAATAAATATTAAAAAATTCTCTCTCTCTCTCAATACTTTCTCTCTCTTTCTCTCTTTCACTCTCTCTTTAAAAAATAAAGCAATGGGTAAATCAAAAGTGTAATTCAGTCAGAAAAAGGTACTCACTATAACATTTCAAATTACTGGAAAAGTAAAACTATAAAGGTTTTGCCAAGGGTTCAAGGTAGAGTAGGGGACAGTAAGATTGAATAGGTAAAGTACAAGGTGAAACTATTCTTCATGATACTTTAATTGTGAACACAAGACATTAGGATTTTTGTCAAAATTTATAGTACTTGATAGAACAAAGAATAAATTTTAATATTTACACCATCTTGGAATGGAATGCAGAATGTAAAAAAAAATCTAAATATGTTACATAAGCCAATCAATAAATGAGCAAAGAAACTAAATAAACACTTCTTAAAAGAGGAAATACAAATGGTCAACAATTAAATGAAAAAATGTTCAACATCTCTAACAATTTAAAAAAATGCAAATTAAAACTACACTGAGATTTTACCTTGCTCCAATCAGAATGGCAATGATCAAAAATACAAGTAACGGGCTGGGGATGTGGCTCAAGCGGTAGCTCGCTCCTTGGCATGCATGCGACCCGGGTTCGATCCTCAGCACCACATACCAACAAAGATGTTGTGTCCGCCGAGAACTAAAAAAAATAAATATTAAAAATTCTCTCTCTCTCTCTCTCTCTCTCTCTCTCTCTCTCTCTCTCTCTCCTCTCTCACTCTCTCTTTAAAAAAAATACAAGTAACAACAAATGTTGGCAAGGATGTGGAGGAAAGGGTATACTCATATATTGTTGGTTGTACTGCAAACTGGTGCAACCACTCTGGAAAGCAGAATGTAGATTCCTCAAAAACTAGAAATAGTAAAGTAACTGTGGTATATATACACAATGGAATATTACTCAGCCTTAAAGAAGAATGAAGTTATGGCATTTTCCAGTAAATGGATGGAACTGGAGAATATTATCCTAAACAAAATAAGCTTATCCCAAAAAACCAAAGGTTGAATGTTTTCTCTGATAAGCAGATGCTAATTCACAATAAGGAGGGGAAGAATAGAGGTATTTTGGACTAGATTTAGGAAGTAAAGAGAGGGAATAAGGTAGGGCATGGGGGTAGGAATGATAGCAGAATGAATCATACATTATCACCCTGTGTGCATATAGGATTGCATGACCTGTGTAACTCTATGTCATGTACAACCAGACAAATAAGAAGTTGTATTCATTTTATGTATAATGTGTCAAAATGCATTCTATTGTCATGTATAACTACTTAGAACAAATAAATAGTTTTTGTAAGGCTAATTATAATTGCCAATTAAAATAAATTTTAAAGGAGCTTCTGGGCAATGAGCCAAAATAAACTTCTTTCCTTTAAAAAAATAATTTTAATTGAGAAAATAATAAAATAGCCTAATTATCAAAACAAAACAAAACAAAACAAAAACTAGAAATGGAACTAGATTTGACCCAGTTATCCCACCTCCTCAGTATATATATCCAAAGGATTTAAAATCGGCATACTACAATAATGCAATCACATCAATGTTTAAAGCAGCACAATTCACAATAGTTAAGCTAGGAATCAAATAGGTGCCCTTCAACAGATGAATGGAAAAGGAAATGTGGTATGCACACACAATGGAATATTACTTATCCACAAAGAAGAATGACTTTATGATATTTACTAGTAAATAGCTGGATCTGGAGACTATTATGCTAAGGGAAATAAGGTTGAATTTTTCTCTGATATGTGGAAGCTAACCCAAAATGAAGGGTAGGGGATGCAGGGGGCAATATAAATTCAGTGGATTAGACAAAAGGGAAGGGAGGGAGGATTGGAACAGGAAAAAGAGTGGAATGAATCTGACATAACTTTCCTGTGTACATATGTGAATATACCACAGTGAATTTCACCATCAAGTACATCCACCAGAAATTAATTAATAAAAATAATTATGGGTAAATGGCAGAAATACCAATAGAGGGAAGGGAGTAGGGGGAGGGTTAAGGGAAGGGGAAGGAGTGGTACTGGGGTCTGAATTACAATAAGATATATTCCATGTTTGTATAATTATGTCAAAATGAATTCTAATGTCATGTATAACTAAAAAGAACCAATAAAATAAAATTTAAAAATAAAAATATTAGAAATATATGAAATAACTGCAGTGAAGGAAGTTGAGTAATAAGGTGCTGACCCCAGCAACTCTGGAAATGATGGGATTTATAAGACTAGAGGGAAAAGGAACATTTTTGTACTACAGTTAATAGAGTTGTTATCACAGAAGTACAACATTCTGAAGTCACTATACATACACTTAAATAAATTAAGTAAGTTAATTGAACAATTAAGTAAATGGATGACAAATGGGAGATGATGACAAATGTTGTAGTGAAAAGGTTCAGATAACAAATAGAAGGGGCTGGAATGATCCATGTGGTAAGTATTAGAGTTGAAGACATCAATATAACTCACATTTATCTTGATATAAATATAGATAGTTACAAAAAGAATATTTGTACATATGTGCATATGCATACAGTGGTATATACATATATTCTTTCTGTCAGCTGAGAGGTCCTAGAAGCAACAGCACAATAGTAACAGTGGGTGCACCTCATATTCAGATCTTGATTTCTAATACTACTTTTGAATAAAAGCTCCTTGTAGAAATGCATGATTCTAAGACTGGAACAAGAAATATACAAGATGAACCTCAAGCATCTTGTAGTACCATAAAGTAAGAATATACTAAAATCAAAGGGGTCAGCTAAGAGCTCCTAATGTCCAGAGATGAAACAATTTGAGCAACAAATGTTATTCATTCATTCATTCATTATTTTTGTAGTACTGGATGCCAAACCCAGGACCTTTGCATGTTAATTAAGTAGTCTACCACTGGGCTACACCCTCAGTCCTGACAAAGAATTTTTAAATATGAAAGACATGATCCTTGAAAGAAAAAACTGCTAAGTTTGACTTTATTAAAATTTTAAATTTTTGCTTGTGAATGAAAACACAAGCCACAAGCTGGGATAAAATACATGTAAAACCTGTATCTGATAAAGGACAAATAATTCTAAAAACTCAACAGACAACAATCCAGTTTTAAAATGGGCAATAGATCTGAACAGATCTCACTAAAAAAGATATATTAGCCAGGCTTGGTGGTGCACATCTTTAATCTCAGTGGCTCAGGAAGCTGAGACAGGAGGATCAGGAGTTCAAAGCCAGCCTCAGCAACAGCGAGGTGCTGAGACACCTGCCTCTAAATAAAACACAAAACAGAGATGGGGATGCGGCTCAGTGGTCAAGTGCCTCTGAGTTCAATCCCTGGTTTCCCCCCACCACCACCAAAATAAAGAAGATATACAGGTGAAAAACATGAAAATATCACACATAAAGAATTGCAAATTTAATCAAGAATAAGATGATGACCATACACCTAGTAGAGTGCCTCAAATTTTAAAAAACTGACAATATAAAATGCTGACAGGGATTGCAGATCAATAAGAACTCTCATTTATTGTTGGCAGGAATAAAAAATGGTATACCCACACTGGAAGACTGTTTGGTAGTTTCGTACAAAACTAAACATGGTCTTACCATAAAACTGAGCAACTCCTAAGTATTTAGATAATTGATTTGAAAGCAGGTCCAAATGAAAACCTGCACATAGCCTGGTACAGTGGTGAACACCTGTAATCCCAACAACTTGGGAGACTGAGGAAGGAGGATCACAAGTTCATGCCAGCCTAAGCAACTTAGCAAGGCACTAAGCAACTCAGTGGGACTCTGTCTCAAAATTAAAAAAAAATTAAAGGCTGGGGATGTGGCTCAGTGGTTAAGTGACCCTGAGTTCAATTCCCAGTACCAAAAAAAAAAAAAAAAGGAGGTAGGGAAAAGAGCCTGCACATAAATGTTTATATCAGCTTTATTCATAATAATTGACAAAAACTGGAAGCAACCAAGATGTCTTTCAAAAGGTGAACAGATAAGCAAACTCTGGTATATTCATACAATGGAATATTATTCACTGGTAAAAATAAATTTAGTGATGAACCCATGAAAAAACACAAAGGAACATTAAATGGGTATATCTTAGTAATAAAAATAGGTTGAACATATGGTTCTAACTATATGATAGTCTGGAAAAGGCAGTATTATACTTAGAGTTAAACATATACAAAATTTTAATAATAACACACAAATAGCCCAATTTTATAAAGAGTAACAGATCTAAACAAATATTCCTCAAAAGAACACATACAAATGACCAACAGGTATATGGGGGAAATGTGCATTATCAGTAACCATCAGGGAAATACAAATCAAAACCACAATGAGATATCACTCATACTTGTAAGAATGACTATTATCAAAAAGATTGAAGATAAAAGTGTTGAAGAGAATGTGAAGAAAAAGGAATTCTTGCATAAACCATTGGTGGGAATGTAAATTAATGCAATCATTATGGAAAAGTGTGAAGGTTCCTCAAAATATTAAAAATAAAACTACAATATAATCCATAAATCCCACTACTGGGTATAAATCTATCCAAAGGAAATGAAACCAACAATTCATTTCCTTTGCACTCCTATGTTCATTGTAGCCCAATTCACAATAGCTAAGAAATGTAAATGTCTATCAGCAGATGAATGGATTAAGAAAAGTAGAACAGATACACAATGGATACTTTTCAACCATGAAAAAAAGAATAAAATCCTATAATTTGCAACAACATGTACAGAAATGAAGATCATTGTGTTAAGTGAAATTAGGCAGAGAAAAGATACAATAATCATATGATCTCACCCATGTAAAATCTAAAACTGTTGCTCTCATAGAAGTTCAGAGTAGAATGGTGGTTACCAGAGGCTGAAGAGATTAGGTGGGAAGGAGGCACAGGGAAAGATTTATCAGTGAGTACTAAGTTACAGTTAAATAGAAGCAAGAAATTCTGATATGCTATTACATAGAAGGGTGACTATACATAACAATTATGTACTAATAATTTCACAAAGCTAGAAGAGATTATTAAAGTTTTCACTATAAAGAAATGATAAACATTTGTGCAGACAGATTATGTTTACCCTGTTTTAAGCATTATACAATATATACGTGCATTGAAACTTCCCATGGTACCCCATTGCTATATACAATTTTTATGTTTTCGTGTATCATTTGAAATAATAATTAAAACTAATTTAAATTTAATAAATAAACAAATAAGACTCAGTTATGAGATGACTGACTAAAAAAGAGAGTTTTAAAAATAGATATGATAAAGATGAGAAAATTTAGCAAAAAAATCATTTAAAAAGCAAAAGAATTTTTTCAGAAGTAAAAAGTAAACTAGAAGGAACACAACAGCAAATAAACACTGAATAATGCCTTAAGAAAAATATAAGATGAAAATAAGAAATAATTAAAATCTTATAAAAAGATTAAGTAGAATTTAGAACTGTTAGCTATTAAAGAAAGATACAGTATTTAATACGTGTGTAATTGGAGTCCTTGAGGAAAAAACTGAAGTAATGATATAGAATACTAAAATCTATAATCTAGGAAAATAAAACTTGAAACTGCATATTGCAGAAAATGTCTGATGTATCTATCTGAGACAACTAACTCAGAATAATCAAAATCAAGATATATTTTCATAAATATACATGATATAAATGAAAATGTCAAGGAAAAAAACATGAATACCCAGGCAAAAATATTTGTAAATAAATGTCACTTATAAAAAATAAAAATATACTGTCAGATATTTTGAAAGCAATACTTGATATGAAAAGGTAAGAGCATAGTGAAAGAAATTCAAAAGCAGGTCTGCATCAAATCCACCAATTCCACACCTGATTCCACTGGCACAGAAAGCACTGAGAATTCCAAATTAATTGGTTTGAAGGACATGTGAAGGGTTTCACAGGTGATGAATGCTGATATTAAATCTACTGGAGTTTCACATACAAGATAAAAAGAGACAACATCCAAAATTGAGAAAAGATTTCTTTGAATGAGGCATAAGAAATATGGATACTTAAAACTCTACCTTGAAAATAAGTATATTTTATCTCAAGATAAAGGATGGAATGTGGAATGGAGATTTCAGTTTTCATTTGGTTCATGAAATCTATAAGGCCATAAAACAGGTTATATAAAAAGCTTCATAATTCAATTTATATGTACATTAGAAGGAACTTCCAGGTGTTACTGTAAATCCTCAATGTATTGTTTCAGCAGTACTAATTTAACGCCAATATATTCTAGATGACGTTTCACATTGTTAAGCTCTTTCTGTTCCTTTGGGAACTGAACTCTTTTCTCCGTGGTTTTTAGATTTGACATTATGTTTGAACTTTTATGTGGTATTTGACAGTGACAGGGCAATGATAGATTGGAATCCACCCCAAATCCAGGCATCATGAGTAAATCTTGCTTATCCTCTCAAAGTCAAATGGTAGGCATTTCCCATCTCCTGTTTTCATTCAACAAGAGCGCCAGATTCCTTTAGCTAAACTGATTTCAGAGTAGAACTGCACTGACCTCAACTAATTTCAAAATGCTGCTTTTTATTTCTGCATTTGTTGAATACTTTGCACAACTGAAAAATGGTCAGCTTTGAAGGTAAAATGGAAAATCTTGAAATTAGAAAAGCAACTATGTTGCCAAATTTATAAATCAAGCATTTGGGAAGTGAGGACTAGAGTATTTCATCCATCATTGAGCAAATATGCTTTCTTCTCTTCTCAGCAGCACATGGATTCTTCTCTAAAATGGACCATATGTTATACCAAAAAGAACCTTCAGCAAATACAAAAAAAGAAAGAATACTACTCTGCATTCTATCAGATCATAATGAAATAAAACTAGAAATCAATGTTAAATAATATAGAAATAAAACTAGAAATCAATGTTAAAATACAATATAGAAGCTACTCCAACATCTGGAGACTAAATAGCATGCTATTGAATGATGAATGGATAGCAGGAGAAATCGGGGAGGAAATAAAAAAATACTTAGAGGTTAATGAGAACACTGATACAACATATCAAAATCTCTGTGACACTATGAAGGCAGTGCTAATAGGAAAGTTCATTGCATTGAGCTCATACCATACATTAAAAGAATAAAACGACAAAAAAATGTCCAAACTTTACACCTCAAAGCCTTAGGAAAAAGGAGAATAAATCAACACCAAAATCAGAAGACAGGAAGTATTAAAATCAGAGCTGAAATTAATGAAATTGAAACAAAAGAAACAATTCAAAAAAATGACAAAACAAAAAGTTGGTTCTTTAAAAAATAAATAAAATTGATAAACCCTTAGCTACACTAACAAAGAGAAAGAGAAAACTCAAACTACTAAAATTTGTGATGAAAAAGGAAATATCATGGTGGATACTACTAAAACACAGAAGATAATTAGAAACGATTATGAAAATTTATACTTCAATAAAATATAAAATCTTGAAGACATCAACAAATTTCTAGAGACATATGATCTACCCAAACTAAATCAATTGGACATACATAATTTAAACAAATCAACTTCAAGCAATAAAATAGAAGACACCATCAAAAGCCTACCAACCAAGAAAAGCCCAGGACTAGATGGATTCTTAACCAAGTTCTACAAGAACTTCAAAGAAGAACTAACATCAAATACTCCTCAAATTATTCCATGAAATCAAAAAGGAGGAAACACTTCCAAACTCATTCTATGAGGCTAGTATCACCCTGATACCAAAACCACACAAAGATACATCGAGGAAAGAAAACTTCACACCAATATCCCTGATGAACATAGATGCAAAAATTTTCAATCAGATTACAAATTGCATACAAAAACATGTTAAAAGATACTGCACCACAATCAAGTGGGATCGCAGGGATGCAAGGTTGGTTCAACATATGGAAATAAATAAATGTAATTCATCATATCAATAAACTTAAAGACAATAATCATCAGTATATCAATAAATGCAGCAAATAATTTGACAAAATATAGCACACTTTCATGTTCAAAACACTAGAAAAACTAGGGATACTAGTTACATACCTCAACATTGTAAAAGCTATCTATGCTAAGGCCAAGGCCAACATCATTGTAAATGGAGAAAAAAATGAAAGAATTCCTCTAAAAACTGGGATGCCCTCGTTCACCACTTCTATTCCTTGAAATCGTAGCCAAAGCAATAAGACAAACTAAGGAAATTAAAAGGATGTGAATAGAAAAAGAAGAAATCAAACAAATCACTATGTGCCTTCAACATGATTCTATATTTAGAAGATCCAAAAAATATTCCACCAGAATACTTCTAGAACTAATAATAAAATTCAGCAAAGTAGCAGGAAATAAAACCAACACCCATAAATCAAATGCATTCCTATACATCAGTGATGAATCTTCTGAAAGATAAGTCACAACACTCACAACAGCCTCAAAAAATAAAATACTTGGAAATCAATCTAACAAAAGAGGTGAAAAATATCTCTACAATGAAAACTACAGAATACTAAAGAAAGAAGTTGAAGAAGACCTTAGAAGATGGAAAGATTTCCCATGCTCTTGGATAGGCAGAATTAATATTGTCAAAATGGCCATACTATCAAAAGTATTATACAGATATAAGGTAATTCCTATTAAAATGCCAATGATATTCTTCATAGAAATAGAACAAGCAATTATGAAATTCATTTGGAAAAATAAGAGTCCCAAAGCAATCCTTAGTAAGAGGAAAAAAGCAGGAAGTATCACAATACCAGAACTTAAACTATACTACAATAGTAACAAAAACAGCATGGTACTGGCACCAAAATAGACATGTAGATCAATGGTACAGGATAGAAGACACAGATACAAATCCACATAAATACAGTTATCTCATACTTGACAAAGGTGCCAAAAACATACATTGGAGAAAAGATAGCCTCTTCAACAAATGGTGCTAAGAAAACTGGAAATCCATACCATATGTTAAAAAATGAAATTAAACCTCTATCTCTCACCCTACACAAAAATCAACTCAAAGTATATCAAAGACTTAGGCACTAGAAGAGACATTCTGTGCCTATTAGAAGAAAAAGTAGGCCCAAATCTTCATAATTTCAGCTTAGGAGACTTTCTTAACAAGACTTTTAAAGCACAAGAGGTAAAATAAAGAATCAATAAATGGGATGGATTCAAACTACAAGCTTATTCTCAACAAAGGAAACAATAAATAACATGAAGAGAGAGCCTACAGATTGGGAGAAAATCTTTACCACATGCATATCAGATACAGCACTAATCTCCAGGATATCTAAAGAACCCAAAAAACTTCACACACACAAAAAAAATAACCCAATCAACAAATGGGCACAGGAATTGAACAGACACTTCAAAGAAGATATACAATTGATCAACAAACATATAAAAAAAGTTTATCATCTCTAGAAATTAGAGAAATGCAAATCAAAACTACTCTAAGATTCCACCTGACTCCAATCAGGAAAGAATAAAAAGTGTTGGCAAGGATATGGGTGGGGGGAGGTACATTCATACTGCAAATTGGTGCAATCACTCTGGAAAGCAGTTGTGGAGATTCCTTAGAAAACTTGGAATGGAACCACCATTTGACCCAGCTATCCCACTCCTTGGTTTATACCCAAGGGATTGAAAATCAGCATATTACAGTGATGAAGCATGGAAAAAAGTTACAAGAATCTTTAGAAAAACATTGGAGAGGACCTAAATAAGAAAAGATATATTATGTTCATGAGTTGGAAATGCATGTTTTGAAGATATTAGCTCCCCAAAAACTGATCTATAGATTTAATTCAATACCAATCAAAATTCAAAACTCAAATAGAATTTCTTTTGTATATGTGAAACTTTAAAAACCACAGTTTAAATGAAATAGTGATGGTCAAGAATTATCAACTCTTGGATAAGATAAAACTGGAATATAAGGTGATTTTTTTCAGCACTGGGTATTGAACCCAGGACCTAAAGATTGCTAAGTAAGAGCACTACTATAGAGCTACATTCCTGCTGCCCATGTGATGTTTTCCTCTAGGTAGATATTGAGACAGAGAATGGCAACTTTGAGGTCAGCCTGAGAAAATTAGCAAAACAATGTCTCAAAAAAAAATATTTTTAAAAGGGCTGGAGCTGTAGCTTTGTAGTAGAGCATTTGCCTAGAATGTGTAAGGCTGTGGGTTCAATTACTACTACTGGGGGTAAAAAGCTAATTAACATACCCACCTCATCAATTTAATTTTTATGGCAAGAATATAAATCTATTCCATAAAAATAACTATTAGCAATTTTGAAACACAGTATATTACTATTAACTATACCCAGAAATAGTAACAATTATTATTTGTCAATTAAAATTTACAGCAAAAATAAATAGAATTACTTCCCTTTGAACATCAAAGTAGGAGGATTTATACTACCAGCTCTCAAGCCTTAATTAAAAACTACAGTTATAATAACTATGTGATACTTGCGGTACTGATATAAGACAAAAAGATTAATAAAATAGATTTTACACCTATAAAGACTCATATAATTATGAACAGTATATATGTCATAGGAATGACACTATAAAGCAGTAAAAAAAAGAAGAGATTTTCCCAATTATAAAAGACAAAAATCATAAAGCTTCTACTCTAAAATATAGGCATGTTCATTGGCTCAGGGTAGGGATGGATTTTTTCCATAGAAATCTTACAAGTGCTTTATTAGATTTATATCCAGATACCTGATAGTTTAAAGTGTAATATCTTTTAAAATTTCATTTCCCTTTGGGTGCACTGGTGCATGCCTGTAATTGCAACAACTCAGGAGGCTGGGCAAGAGAATTGAAGTTGGGAGTCACCCTTAGCAGCTTAGTGAGGCCTTAACCAACCTACATGATTCTGTCCCAAAATAAAAAAATAAAACAGCTGCATGTGGTTTAGTGATAGAGCACCCCTGGGTTCAATTCCAAGTACCCTCCCCCCAACAAAAACAAAAACCCCCAAAACCCAAACCCCAAACAAACTGAAATTTAAAAAATTTTATTTCCAGCTGATTTTTCCAGTTGAATGTTTATATATATTGCCTCTGTCATTGCTTATATGAATTTTTTAAAATTAGAATTGATGTCTGCAAGAATTAATGTATTGAATGACATTTGTGGTTTTCCTTCGGCAAATGAACCTGTATTTTCTTGGAGAGACACATTTGATCATAATTAGATCACAATTTATAATTCATTCTATATATTCCTTGATTTACTTTGTTAAGTTTAAAACAATTCTTGCACTTAAGTTTCAGAGTGATAGTTCCATATCCCTGTTTTTCTTCCCGATTTATTTTTTGCCAGTAGTATTCAATTTATGGTAGTTTCTTAAATAATATAAAAGTGGCATCTCCTTCTATACTCAAAGATTTATATACTCTTTGAATTATTTCTCACTTGAACATAGAACTTACTATTGAAATTATCTGTACCTAAAGTTTTATTGGTGGGAATGCTTCTGATTACTAATTCAGTTTCCTTAGTGGTCAAAGGACTGTTCAGAGCTTTATTTCCTCTTGTGTCAGTTATAGCAGGTGACATTTTTCAGAGTATATTCCCAATTAATCTAAACTCTCAGCTACATGTTAGCATTTTCTACATTCTAGTGACATTCCCCTTTTAATCATTTTTATAGGGGGAGTATACATTGAACTCAGGGGCACTTGACCACTGAGCCACATAGCCAGCCCTATTTTGTATTTTATTTAGAGACAGGGTCTCACTGATTTGCTTGGTGCCTCACTTCTGTTGAGGCTGGCTTTGAACTTGTGATCCTCCTGCCTCAGCTTCCCAGGCCACTGAGATTACAGGCATGCACCACCACACCGACCAGTTCTTCTTCTTTTGTTTTTCATTTAAAAAAAATCATTTATTTTTTAGCAGGTGATTCTTTACACTGGAACAAAATATAATTTTGTATAAAATTCTAAAATTGAGCCTTGTAAATTCTTGATATCATTTTTTCTTCCTGTGTCTTTTTTTTCTGGTTCAACTGCACTAGAGGTTATCATTATTATTGATTATTTCAAAAAGCCCACTTTTAGCTTTCTTGAGCCTGTTTTCTACATTTACTTTTAAAAATCTTGATTGTATAAACAATTAAAATAATAAGGTCTTCTAGGGCTGGAGTTGTGGCTCAGTAGGAGAGTGTTTGCCTAGCAAGTATGAGGCACTGGGTTTGACCCTCAGCACCACATAAATAAATAAGTAAGTAAGTAAGTAAATAAATAAATAAAATAAAGACATTGTGTCTATCTGTTAGAGTCTGTAAACAAGTCAGGATGGCGCCTGGCATTTTGCCAGGGGGAGTGGTTTGTGAGGTGGCGCCAGCGCCATTAAGTGTGGAGATTCCTTATTTGTTGACTGCTGTATCTAGTTTATGTTAATTAAGATAAGCTGTGTGGAATGTATAAATACCCCTCCGGTCCTACAATAAATGACTCCCACTCCTGCTGTATCAATCTACACAAGTTGTTCGTCACCCCTCGGTTATTCTGCTACAGCCGGACTGCACCATCTATCTACAACTAAAAAATAAAAAAATAAAAATTTAGGCCTCTAATGTTTGAAACCTGATAAAACGGCATATAATTCAAAGGAGATTAAATGAGTTAAAAAATAGATCTAGTCATTAGGGCTGGGGATATGGCTCAGTTGGTAGAGTGCTTGCCTAGTATGTACAAGTCCCTGGGTTCAATCCCCAGCACCACCACCCAAAAACAAATTTTTTTGCATTGTTCCAGTTCTTTGAGATTACAGCATGTCTGACTTATAAATATGTGTTAAACCATACATGTGTGTTTAATCACTTTTCCATAAGTATGTTATATTCACAATTATAATGTTAAAATACAGAGATAAGTAGGAAAGAATATGAGCATTATTAGAGACAAAAACTATATTAGAACTTCCAAATTAAAAGAGGTAAGATAATAAGCATTCCTTTTTAGTAAATCACCAAAATCATGAAAATAAAAAAGGACAAAAAAGTAAAATAACCAGGGCTGGGTTGTGGTTCAGTGGTAGAGCACTCACCTGGTACATGCAAAGCCCTATGTTCAATCCTCAGCACCATATTAAAATAAGGGTATTGTGTCCAACTACAACTAAAAAAATAAATATTAAAAAAGTAAAATAAACAATAAACATGAAATAAAATATATAATACATATATAATGCATCACACTAAACATGAATGATCTAAATTCTACATTAAAAGAAAGGCATAATATTAAGTTTCAAAAGCAATATTGAGCTTCATCCTTTCATAAGAATGTACTTAATGTAATGAATAAGGTTGAAAATATAGGGGTTAATGAAAAGATATCCAAGTAAATTCTGATTTTAAAAATGTTTGTTGATATTAATAACAAACTCTTTGGAATTTAAAATTCAACGAAATAAACAGAGTAGACAGATATTTTGCAATGATATACAATAATGTATGAACTTCTGTTTTATCCTACCATGATAAACAATAAGAAAACTGCATAAAGTATATAAAGGAACTGTTTTCAGACAATAGGTAAGGAAGGCTACAATCTTCAAGAGAGAATACAAATAAGATCAACCTTAAGATTGTCCTCATCACACTAGGCAATAGCAAGGGGGAAAAGTAAACAACCCAGTGGCCTCACTGCACCAGCATAAAGATATCAAAGCTAAGCAAGGCCCAGAAAAATAGAATTTGCAAAGAAGGATATAAGAAAATGAACTGAGAAAGAGCTCCACAGATCTGCAGAAGGGTCTTCTACAAAATTTGGTTGAATAGTAGTAATGTGCATGTGCATTGGGTAAAACTCCACAAATCCAGGGAAATAATCACTTCAAATGAGTAAGCAGAATAATTCCTAGAACTCATTCAGGGCTGGAAATGTTTTGCACTCCCATCAGTCAGAGAAAAGAGACTTCTTAAGACTTTACAGGGCATTAGGTGTCCTAAGGCATTATTATGTTAAAAGCTGGTCAAATTAGTCCTATGCTAAAAGCTATCCTAAATGTGCACTAACAAAGCTTAAAATCAAGCTTTGAAAGAAAAAAAAATTGTATCAAGAAACTCAACTTCGCGTCAAATTAAGTTCAATGCTCTTGAAAGCAGAATTTCCCAGTAGCAACACTATTGATATTTTGATCTGGATAATTCTTTGTTATGTGGGATGTTTAGCAGCAATTATTGGATATTTAGCAGTATCTCTGGCCTCTATCACTAGGTGCTATAGCAATACCCTAGTTGTAAGTACTAAAATGTATCCAGGTATTTTCAGATTATCTACTGGGGCAGGAGCAAAATTGTCCCTGGTGGAGGAGGAAAACACACACACACACACACACACACACACACAAACTTCAGTACCTAACAATGTAAAATTCACTATGTCTGGCATCTAATCAAATATTACCTGCCATGCAAATCCACACAATCCACACAAAAAGAAAGATCAATCAAAAGAAGCAGAGAAAAACGTTCAAACAGGGAGACAAGACTGTTAAAACATCTATAATAAATATACTTATATAATCAAGTATATAGATCAAAAGATGAATATTATGTGGAGATAAATAAAATGAAAGACCCAAGTGAAATCTCACAGAGATAAGAAATATACTGTCTGAATTTTTCAAAATATACTGGTTAGGATTAGAAGACATGACATACTACAAAAGGAAAAATTAGTGGAGTTGAAAATATACCAGGAAATGTATCTTAAATGAGGCACAAAGAGTGAAAAGACAAAGAAAACATCAGATGGTCCAACATATGTATAATTGGAGTCACAGAAAGGCAGAAAGGAAGAAAAAATATTTGAAGCAATATGGTTAAAATTTTCCCAAATTTGGTGAAAATGGTAAATCCACAGATCAAGAAAATCAACAAATCCCAAATAGACTAACATAAAGAAAACAAGACTAAAGAACATAATGATCAATTTGCAAAAATCAATGATAAAAATGACATTTTTTAAAAGGATAGTTTAAACTGACACTATAAGAAGTGATGGAGGGGAAAGAAGTTACACACAGCAGAACAAAGGTAAAAACAATAGCAATCTTCTCGTCAGAAACTATTCAAGCCAGGAGGCAAGGGAATGAATAACACCTTTCAAAAATTATCCTATATATCCAGTAAAAATACGTTTTCAAAAATGAAAGTGCAATAAAAAATTTTCACAATTTTGAGTGAATTCAGTACCAGAACACAAGAAGTATTTTAAAGAAAATTTTCAGGCAAAAATAAAATGGCACCAATCTAGAAATTTGTATTTAACAACAACAAAAAAAGAATGAATTTCAAAGCTATATTCCTATTCTGTAAAACCTCTGGTATATAGAGAACATTGAATATGTGTTTATTAAATAAATTTAATTAATGAATTATATATATACGTGTGTGTGTATATATATATATTTGTGGTGCTGGAGATAGAACTAAGGGCCTGGTGCATGTTAGTCCTGTGTTCTACCACTGAGCTTTACCCCTAGCCCAGTGAATTTCAATACAGAGGTTAGAAAGACTTTTCAAACTAACCTTCAAACTTTAAAATACATTAAATAAAAATTAGACAGGTTTGACTATATGAATTTTGAACACTTTTATATTGCAAAATCTTCTATAAACAAATCAGTAGAAATGACACTGGAGAAAAGTACATTTGTGATGCATTTAGCAGATAAATAGGTAATATTTATGTTGTCCAAAGAATTTTCCCAAATTAAGAACCACATTTTTTTCATATGTGAAAATGGGTAAAGAGTTTTATTGATAAATCAAAGACAATAAAGTCCAAAACAAAATAACATAAAATTTTCAATTCCACTGGTGGCATATAGGAATTTAAAATTAAAATAACAGATATTTCTGTTTGTATATAAAGTATATTGACACCCAATTCAAGTCTTCATACTTGTATTTTGTACAATGATGTCCATCACATTCCACCATCCTTGTTAATCCCCTGCCCCCTCCCTTTCTCTCCCACCCCTCTTCCCTATCTAGAATTCATCTATTCCTCCCACGCTCTCCCTCCCAATTCCACTATGAGTAACCTCCCTATATCAGAGAAAACATTCGGTATTTGTTTTGGGGGAATTTGCTGACTTCATACTTAGCATTACAAAAAGTGTGGTATTTATGTGTATTAAGAATTGTAATGCAAAAAAAAGTTACCTCAGATTAAGTAGAGAGAAATGAAAGGAGGGGAAGGCAGGGGATGTGGGGATAAGAAAAATAGTAGAATGAAACAGACATTATTACTGCATGTATGTATGTGACTGTATGACTAATGTGATTCTACAATATGTATCCTCAGAAAAATGAGAAATTATATCCATCTATGTATGATACATCAAAGTATATAAGTGCATTCTACTGTCATGTATATCTAATTAAAACAAATAATAAAATATTTGTTTGATATTTCAGACTGATCACAGCAACAGAAAGTAAATCCTCTATTGCTTCTGGAGATAAGATGAAAAGAATGCTCTTAACTGTTTGGTGGAAATTTCAAGTACTACAAAATTTTTGGAAAACCACCTATTAACATACTTCAAAATTAAAATTATTGATACTCTTTGGTGATCAATTCCACTGTGAGAATCAAGTATCAGTTTTTAGGAAATACATAAAATGATAGTACAACAAGTTCTTTGTAAAAGAACACTAAAAACAAAGTGTTTGCTCATCCCCAGGTGAATAACTGAATGTGTAGTGATATGTCCACACTATCATTACCACACAGCTATTAATAGTTTCACATTTGCAAAACCAAATTCCAAGTGTTTTCTCTGATATAAGGATGCTGATTCACAATGGGCTTGGGGCAGGGAGCATGGATGGATTAGACAACTCTAGATAGAGCAAAGGGGAGGGAGGGGAAGGGAGGGAGCATGGGGTTAGGAAAGTTGGTGAAATGAGATGTACACCACTACCCTACTTACATGTGTTAAGACACAAATGGTGTGACTCTACTTTGTGTACAACCAGAGATATGAAAAATTGTTCTCTATACATGTAATATAAATTGTAATGCATTCTGCTGTCATACATAACTAATTAAAATAAAAGATTTCCCAAAAGTCTTGTGACAAAGAGATCTAAAATACATAACATGTTAAATATTTAAAACTAAACAATAACAAAAAATCACTACATGAATGTAAATTTATGAATAATTATCTGAGTACAAATAAAATATGAAAGGAAAATCACAAGGAGCTTGTTACGGGATACCTGAGAGGGAAACATTGATGTGCCTAGAAGACAACAAAGGAGTGCCAAAAGAAATTATTTAAAAGAAAGAAAAAATGAACTGTAAAATGAGGCATTTCCGTGAAAAGTTATGAAGCACTTTAAAATAATACATGTATGTAGGCATATGTGTAAATTAAATAAAAAGATTCAAAAATTTAAATTTTGATTAGCCTCATTAAAACAACATTTTTAAAAAATGCTTAAGTTCTCAAAACGTGGGATTTTTGTATATGGGGAATACGTAATAAATACAGAAAACTATTAACAGGACAACAAAATCAAATTATTTCAGTTTTGGACACTTCATTGTGGTGACTTCAGGTTTCACTATGAAGAATAATCCAACCTAAATGTCAATAACCAAATTGTTAAAGATGATAAAGAGCAGGGAAATTAAAATTAACCTAAGAAACAATCTCAAAATTGGGATTAAAGATATTTTAAATGAACAACTGTCAAGAAAGCTAAAATATTTAGTTAAGACTATTTCTTAAGATGTATGTATATATTTTAATATCTAAGAACAAAAAAATTATCAGATTGTCCAGGATTTACAAAAATTCTTTAACCAAAAATAAAAAGCAAATATGTAAAAAAAAAAAAAAAGTCTATTCTTTAAAATAGGAACTTACCGCTTTCAAGAACTCTGCCTGCCCTTCTCCCTGGCATGTTTCCTCTGCAGAACCCAAAACTGGAGCATTACCCGGGCTAAAGGCCATTAAGTCGGTCTTGGGTGGGACCTCTCCAGAACACACCCTCTGTCGCCTCTGTTGTGAGTAAGACCAGCTCCCCACCGCGCTGGAGCACACCAGCGTGGGCTTCCCACGGCCGCACGCGCCCTCCGTGGGCACCGCGGAGCAGCGAAATGCCGTGTACAACACCAGCGTGAGCACCAACAGGCTGGACACCGCGCAGATAGCGATGATCAGGTACACGTTGACATCCACCAGCGCCGCCTCTGGGCCAGAGGCACTGGTGGACGACCGCGAAGAGACCTTTGACACCTGACCACTCTCCACCAGTGACACCAGCACTGTGGCAGTGGCGGTCAGTGCTGGTTCGCCATGGTCCTTCACTAGCACCAGCAGTCGCTGGCGTGGCGCGTCCACCTCATCCAGGGCGCGCGTGATACTGATCTCACCAGTATACAGCCCTACACGGAACGGGCTGCGCACACTGCCCGCCAGCATCTGCAGTTCATAAGATAACCACGCATTGTAGCCCGAATCCGCATCAACAGCGCGCACCTTCGCCACCACTTGGCCCACATCCACTGACAGTGGCACCAGCTCGCTCATAGAGCCACCTGCCCGAGGAGGCAGCAGCGTGGGCGCGTTGTCATTCTCGTCCAATACAAACACCTGTAACGTCACGTTGCTGCTCAGGGAAGGCACGCCAGCGTCGCGCGCGGTCACCTGGAATTGCAGCAGCTCCAACTCCTCATGGTCCAAGGGCTGCAGCGCATACACCTTGCCGCTCTCTGCGTGCACTGACACGTAGCTCGACAGCGCACGCTCGCCCACCCGACGCTCAACCAGAGAGTAGGACACTAGCGCGTTCTCCCGCGCGTCCGCGTCCCGCGCGGACACTGTGAAGATGTGGAATCCCGGTGGGTTGTTCTCCTTCACGAACACGGTGTACTCGGTCTGCGTGAACGCTGGTGCATTGTCGTTCACGTCGGCCACCTCCACGGACACGCTGGCTGTGGCCGACAAAGAAGGCGAGCCCCCGTCACTCGCTGTCACCACCAGCTTATAGTCAGATACAGTCTCACGATCCAGAACACTGTCCAGCACCAGCGAATAATAATTCTTGAAGGTGGGCACCAGCTTAAAGGGGACATTGGGCGTCAGAAAGCAGGTGACCTGTCCGTTGGCACCAGAGTCAAGGTCGGACACGCTGATCAGGGCGATGACTGCACTAGGTTGTGTATCTTCTCTAATGGGAAGTGACAGAGTAGTGATGGTTACTTCTGGGGCATTATCGTTTATATCTAGTACTTCCACCAAAAGGGTACAATGACCCGTCATTGGAATATTCCCTTGGTCAACTGCCTCCACGGATATTTCATATAATTTCTTTTCTTCAAAATCCAGTTTACCTTTTGTCCTAACTTCTCCGTCTTTGGAATTTATATTAAATGCATACACCACTGAGGGAGACACGGGCCTTCTAAAAGAGTAAACTATATCTCCATTAGTACCATCATCAGGATCTGTGGCATTTAGTTTAATGAGGAGTGTTCCATTAAGTGCATTCTCTAACACTTTAACTTTATAAACGAATTGATCAAATTCTGGAGCATTGTCATTCACATCCAAAATTATGATCAACAGCTGAACTGTGCCTGTCAGCTCTGGTTTACCGCCATCACTGGCTGTCAGTAATAAACTATGTTCCTGAATTGCCTCCCTGTCTAATGTTTTCCTTAAAACAAGTGATAACGAAGACGTTTGTTCACGATTGTTTTGCGTATCCAAAGTGAAATAATCATTGGGATCCAGTCGGTAGGTCAAGGCAGCGTTTGCGCCAATATCTGCATCCGAAGCGCCATCTAGTGGAAATCTGGTTTCTGGAGGTCTAGATTCTGCAATCATTATGCTTTTGTTATTTTCAGGGAATACCGGCGGGTTGTCATTAATATCTTTAACCTCCACCTCCACATGAAAAACCTGCAGCGGTCTGTCCACGATCACCTCCAGATGGATGCTACACTCTGCGCTCCGCCCGCACAGCTCCTCCCGGTCGATCCGAGAATTCACAAACAAAATGCCATTCTGCAGATTTACCTCCAGAAGGTCCCTGCGGTCCTTGGACGACACTCGGAACAGGCGTGGCACCAATTCTGTTATCTCCAGCCCCAGGTCCTGCGCGATGCGGCCCACAAAGGTGCCGTGTTTTGCCTCCTCCGGGACAGAGTAGTGGAGCTGACCGCTCCCGGCCTCCCAGTCTGTGAGGAGCAGAAGCGAGAACAGAAGGTGCCGGGCTCCCGGGTCTCTTTGCAAGGAAAACAGCATGATACACACATAAGGATTCATAGATATCTACAGTATATAGAATGCCTTACATAAAACTTCCTCTCAAGGATCCGTTTTATGAGCTTCTAGTGCGAGAGAATTCGCAACGGATTTCCCACTACCTGACGAATTTTCTGGAGGAAGATACGGTGCCTTTCTTCGCAGAAACATTTTCAGTAAAGAGCGACACCATGCGCATGAATGTGTAAGTGTAAGAATGACTAGGTCTTCATATTTTCCATTGATGTAGGGTATCGTTTTCCTCACATTTACCGACTTTTTCGCCGCAAATATGTAATTTGAGATTAAATATATACCTTTACAGAAACAGTAAATCGTTGTATGCTGCTCAGCATTGGATGTTATTTGACAATTGGTTGATGTGTTCAATTTTTCCACAAATTTGTTTCATGTGTAAAACCTCCATGGAGAACTTTTAAAGGGAGAATATTATACATTCACTTGAGAGCATGGATCTCTAGTTCCTGTAGGCTTTGGTTGTAATTTCCTTTTCCTGTAATATTTTTCAAGACCTTTTCATACAATGGCCACTGATTCCAAATGGAAATATAACAATCACATAAGGGGGAAAAAAGCAGATGAATGCGAAGGATATTGGTAAGTGATACACCAGATTTTGAATTATTTCACCATATTTATAAATTCATCCAAATGTGACTATGCCGTGTAGGTAAAATGTTTGTATATGAAAGAAAGTGTTTAGTCAAATGTGTGTGAGCTTGTGTGTGTGCATAAATACACAGTAAACTCAAGACTATTTAAATACAACAATGCTTTGAAGTTTTAAGTTTCCTTTGCCAAAAACATGCTAAGAACCAGCCTCCTGTGTATTTAATAGAATTTAAACTACAACCAATAGACTTACCTTCTTTTTCTTTTTTCCTCCCTTTCTCATTTCATCATCATTAAGAAAAAACTTACTACCATTTAAATTGATTCTGACTTTCCAAGTAAGTGACAATAGCAAGACAAAGGTGTTAACACATTGTAAGCAAGGAAAAGAAGTGAATCTTTTATCCATTGCTATCATTACCAGGTCCAGGCCAAATAACACAATGAAAAATATATAATAGCTCTAATAAATGTCTTTCTGATATTTATTTCTGTGCACAACTCTGTAGGAAATGACAGCTGGGTTGATTTCTGTACCTCTTTCCCCTCTTAAACTTTATATAGAGTATTTGGTATTTGTTTGCTATCATCATCCTCTCAAGCTCCATTACTTCTACTAACATACTTCATTCTCATAATGGGAAAATCTCATGATTAGTTCTAATGATTCTTGTCTATTTGGCCCTCCACTGCTTCACAAACTTCTCCCATAAACTAAAATTCATAGTCAACCATTTAAAATATGTCCTTCCAGATATCATAAGATCAGTCAACTGTTTATCTTACTGCTCTCTAACATTCTTTAGCATCCAACACACAATAACTATTCATTTTCTCTATTCTTATTGACCTCAGTAAAAAGTAGTTATTTAATGATGATGACTATATTCTCTAGAAGTTTACTTACACATTTTCTACAGCTGGCCCTCAAGTTGACTAATAAACTCTTCCTATTGCCTTCAGAAATTATTTTATATTGTCCTTCTCTCTTCACAATTCTCCACTCCATTCCTACTGCTTGACTTTTGGATAATTTTCCTATTAGGAGAGTGAACTCACTGCTCTCTTCTCATATCAACAATTCTCTTTGTAGTCTCTACTTTTCTCCCTATTAGTTCACAGGAAAAAAACTGTTCCCACTTTTTATGCTAACCCTATAATCTGAAAAATATTATTTTCCATTTTCATCTCCTTCATGTTTTTATCTTCACTTCATTCCCTTGCTTCCTGTTTTGTCTTTTGTATCACCTTCTTTACTTGCTTCTTTGCTCTCACACAAAAAAATTCTCAAATATCTCTAACTAAAATATGCATCAATTTATATGTAAGTAATTGTATTATATGTTTTTATTAAAACATATGTATATGAACATATATACTTAAACATGATACTTCTGGGGGAAAAAACTTTTGTTTATCTCCTTTCCTTCACCTCTAATTTCTAACATTTAGTTGAAGTTTGATCTCAGCTGCCTATCTATTCTCCCTGAGATTTTAGGCCTACCATAGTAGGGTGAATGGTGGTTCCTCAAAAAGATATACCCACATCTTAAGACTCAGAACTTTTGAATATTACTTTATAGGCAAATGATGTAATTAAATGAAGAATCTTGCAAAGAGCCATGTATCCTGGAGTATACAGGTGGGCCCTAAGTGCAATCACATGTACACAGAGAATACATGGAGAAGAGGAGGAAGCTAGGTGACCATGGAGGCAGAGAATGGAATGATATAGCCACAAGCTAAGGAATGGCACCACCCATGAGAAACTTAAAGAAGCAAAGAACAGATATATTCCCTAGATGTATTCCCCTAGAGCTTCCAGAGGGAATATAAACCCTGCTAACACCTTGATTTTGGACTTCAGATCTCCCAAACTGTAAGTGAATAGATTTTTGTTGTGTACCATCCAGTCATTTCTTATAGCAGCTCCAGGAACTAAGACAACTATCCACCTAAATTGGTTTTTTTTTAATTATTATTTTTTAAATGTTTCAGTTTCTCTCTTGGTGATTTTATCCTTTCAAGGATTTATATTTTTCCCTCAGGCATTTACTCTATAATCTCCTCTGAATTCTAGATCCATACTTCCAGCCATAGTAGTGTTCTCTTGAAACCTCAAAAATACCATTTTCTTAAATGTTCCTCTCCATTCCTTACATGATCAAACATATATGAGCTGTTTTTCCAATTCTGTTTTGCATATTTTTTAGGGCAATCACATCCTCCCTGTTGACCAAATTGAAAAGGGAGGGGGTGTTATCTTCAACTTTTATCTTTCTCATCATTTATACTGAGTCATTAATCATCTGGCTGCTTCTACCTTGCTACCATATACATGGTTCTTTCCTTCCACTTTCACTACTGGTAACTAAACTTGCACATGCTAGAGCCTGGCACATGCTAGGCAAATCCTCTACAGCTACATCTTATATTCCCAATTCCTGTACATGGTTCTTTTGATTCATTTCTACTGTCATAATTTAAGCCTTTAGAGAAATTAGAATGGGGATCAAGGAGGCTACTTTAATGGCCCTAGTACATAAGGAAAAATTAAGGAATCAAGTTTAATGAGTTTAGTAATTCTTTTAATTATTTTTGTAATTTGCCTGAAATCCTAAATTTATGACCAAATTAAAAAATAAATTTAAGAGTTATCAAACACCTGGTCAGTTTTTAATTTGACATACTATTATTTTCAATGCTAATCACTCATAGATAGCAAGAAAAAGGAGAGAAATGGAAATTTTCAGATGTGGTGATCTATGGTCTTCATTATATCTATGTAACTCATTCCCTAAAGTAATGTTGAATAACATGAATATTCAAAATAAGAATGATTAAGACAAAGATCTTGACTTTTAGCTTGAGATGGATACATATGTAGAGTCAAAGGTTTTCTAACTTTAATGATATTTACATCTATCAAAATTGCTTATGGCAAATCAAATTTTCAAAAAAAACTAAAGAGTTATATACAATTCTATACAAAGTTCATATCTACTAATTTGGAATGAAGAAAGTGACATATAATTGTGAAAATTTTTATATGTTAATCAACATCAGAATTTGGGACATATGAGCTTCTCTCATTTAGAATTCATTAAGGTCAGCAGAAGCAAAATAATCCATGTAAATTGTATAGAAAAGTTCATTGTTTTTCTTTCTACATTTCTTCATATTTTCTTATCTTGAGATAATTGTTAATTAAATATGTTGTTTCTGAAAATAAGTAAAGATGTACACAGTTGTTACTGAATGTAGAAATGAAAAAAATAGAAGGAAAAGTTTTTCAGCTGAAAACCTCTTAATTAGCAGACAATTTGCTATAAATTTTTGATAATTTATAAAAACTCCTTATTGATTGCTTTTAAACTTCATTACTCTCTGTGAACTTCAATAGGGCTTCCATTATCTTCCAATGATGCATGTAATTTTAGAATATGATAATACATGAAAATTATGTGAAACTAAAGTAAACAAGTGATAAGATTTAAGATTTAAGTGATAAGATTTAAGATTTAAGAAAAGAATGATCAGACCAGAGAACAGTAGACATTTCATGGTTTACGGGATAACATTATGAAGAAAAGAATAAGAAAAAGAGGATATGGTTATAACCTAAAATCAAGTTATTACAGGGAAACATATACATAAATGATATCAATAACTTACTTCCCTGGAAGAATTAAACAATCTTCTTGAGATGGCTGAAGACTGGAATTGAAGGCTAAGAGGTCAGTCTTAGGTGATCCTCTGCAGAACACACCCTCTGCCTCCTGTGAGTACCACCCGACCTCCACCTCGAAGAAGCACATCCTCTTGCACTATCCAAGCCGGCATGCGCGCTGGGCAGGCTCTACCAAGCACCGCAGGGCGGCATACACAGCAGTTTGAGCATGAAGAAGCTGGACACCACGTAGACTGTAATAATCAAGTACTCCTTGACATCTACACCACCATCTTCTGGTCTGCAGCACCTGCCGGTTCCTTGGCTCCTGACTGTTCTCCAGGAGAGACACAAGCACTGAGGCAGTGGCCGTCAGTGAGGGCTCGCCATTTTCCTTCACTAGCACCAACAGGCGCTTGTTTGGCGCGTCTGCTTAGTCCAGGGCGCGCCTTGTGCTAATCTCGCCAGTATATAGCCCCGCGCGGAACCGGCTTTGCGCGACACCAGTCGCCGGCAGCAGCTCATAAAATAGTCACGCATCGTATCCTGAACCAGGGTCACTGCACGTACTTCGCTACCACGTACCCAGCATCCATAGATCGCGGCACACGCTGACTCACTGTGCCACCTGGGATGCCCGCCCCTGACTTCGCAGGGAGCAAGCTTTGTCATTTTCATTCAACTCCAATACCTGCAACATCACTTTGCTGCCCAGGGGCGGCACGCCAGAGTCCTGCGCGTTCACCTGAAACTACAACAGCTCAAGCTCTTCATGGTCCAGAGGCTGCAGCACACCCACACTGTCGCTCTCCGCGTGCACTGACACGTAGCTCGACAGCATACGATCGCCCACCCACCAGCGAATACGACAGCGGTGCGTTCTCCTGTGCGTCCGCAGCCTGTGGGTGGTTCTCCTTCACCAATACCGCGTACTCAAGTTGCGCAAAAGTCAGCGCACTGTCGTTCACGTCCGCCACCTTCACGAACACTCTGGTGGTAACCCACAGCGAAGGCGAGCTCTCATCCCTTGTAGTAACCACGACTTTATAGGCAGATATGGTCCAAGGCACTGTCCAGAACCAGGGAATAGTAATTTTCGAATGTAGACACCAGCTTGAAGGGTATGTAGGATGACAAGGAACAGGTGACCTGTCTGTTGGCCCCAGAGTCATGGTCAGACCCGTTAAGCCCCCTTGGGCATCCTCTCTCACAGGGAGTGATAGTGAAGTAACCATTTTCAGGTACAGAACCTCCACCAGGACCAAGCTGTGGCCTACCATGGAAGGAATCCCTTTTCAATGGCGTTAACCTGAATTTCATAAGCATTATTCTCTTCAAAATCTAATTCCCTGTGGATTTTAATTTCACCTGTACCTGGATTAATTGAAAACTTGCAGTTCTCACTCACTGGCAAAATCATTCTGATTTCACAGGAAATTTCCCCATTCAGGCCTTCGTCCAGATCCGAAGCATTTAGTTGAATTATTCTAGTGTTGTTTCTGACATTTTCAAACAATACTGCTTTATAACCAAGCTTATCAAACTCTGGAGCGTTGGCATCACATTCAGGATGGTTATTCCAATCTGAACAATCCTGTTAGCTCCGGTTTACCACCATCAATGACCATCAGCAATAAATTAAGTTCGGGGGTTTCCTCTCTGTATAATAACTTCGGAAGAATTAACTCAGGCAATGTGCTTTTATCTTTATTGTTGCTGTTGTTGTTTGAAGTGCAAAATGCTCGTTTAAACTTAGTGTATAAGTTAGGAGAGAATTTATGCCAAAATCTGCATCAGAAGCGCCTTCTAGAAGAAACTGTGTCCAGAGGTGCAGATTTTCTCTGAGCACTGGTGGGTTGTCATTAATGTCCTTCACCTCCACCTCCACATGGAAAACCTGCAGCGGTCTGTCCATGATCACCTCCAGGTAGATGCTACACTCCTCACTCCATCTGCACAGTTCCTCCCAGTCTATCCAAGAATTCACAAACAAAATGCCATTCTGCAGATTTACTTTTAGAAGGTCCCTGCGATCCTTGGACCCCACCCGGAACAGGCGTGGCACCAATTCTGTTATTTTCAGCCCCAGGTCCTGCGTGATGCGGCCCACAAAGGTGCGGTGCTTGGCCTCCTCCGCGACTGAGTAGTGAAGCTGACCGGTTCCCCCTTCCCTGGCTGCCAGGAGTAAAAGCGAGAGCAGCAATTGCAGGAATCAGTCCTCCACTCTATAAACACCATTGCAGACAGTGAAGGCCGTTTTAAAGGAGTGCATACATGAGATTTTTATGACCCTTTATGTACCTGTTTAATAATTTTTGACCTGCGTTCCAGTCAATATGGAGTTGACCCTATATGTGAATGGCTGGTAACTATGTGCTCAGACAGAATTTTCCTTCTTCACCTTTTGAGTGTATAGGGACATATGTGACTGATTATGTAAATACAACAAAAAGAAGACAGGTTCTTTTGGGGTTAGCCATTTCTTGGTCTCTCTAAATTCTATTTTGGATCATTTCATGGATCATTTGTGAATGATTCTATTTAGTTAACCTATATGTTAGTAGCAACAAGACAAAAATGCCTATGTTGTAGTTTGAAAACATTTTCTGCTTCAAAGATTATCATTAAAATAACCTTTGATATATATACTCAATGGAATATTACTCAGCATTAAAAGAGAATAAACTCATGGCATTTGCAGGTAAATGGATAGAGTTGAAGAATATAATGCTAAGTGAAGTTAGCCAATCCCAAAAAAAACAAGTGCCAAATGTTTTCTCTGATATAAGGATGCTAATTCATAATGGGGATGGGGGGCAGCGTGGGAGGAATAGAAGAACTTTAGATAAGGCAAAGGGGAGAGAGGGGAAGAGAGGAGGCATGGGGGTAGAAAAGATGGTGGAATGAGAGAGACATCATTACCCTAAATACATGTATGAAAACACGAATGGAGTGACTCTACTTTGTGTACAACCAGAGACAAGAAAATGTGTGCTCTATTTGTGTGATATGAATTGAATTGCATTCTGCTGTCATCTATAACAAATTAGAATAAATAAAATTTTAAAAAACCTTTGAAAATAAGGCATAAAAGAAGTTATCCTTTAACTATTATGGGGAATAATCACTCCTAACCTTACACTGCTTACAATTCACACTGTTTTCATGATAAAGTGCTTTCCAAACACTTTTTGTAAGATGTTAGGAAAATGTTAAGAATGCCATTATCTAGTAGAGAAAATGAAACATAAATATTTCTATGAGCTAAACATTTCACATATATAAATTTTACAACTCTATTGAATATTGTAATTCATCATAAATATGAACACTGTTGTCATTTGGGGTTCATTGATGTTAATATGTGATGGCTTTTCATACACCTGCTCTTATTCCCATAGCATGTTAAAGCAATGCAAAGCACAAGTTCTAGAAAGCTTTATTTTGGAAGAAATAAAGCATTGCCATGAAAATGTATGAGTCAAGCTGCCAAATTTCACAATATCCTAAGCTAACAATGGCAGACCAATATGCAAATGATCTCATGAAGTGTTTTAAGGCACTTAATCTCACCAACCAAAGGCAAAAGAATGTGAACATGAAACAAACATGTTGGTTTCTCGTTAAATCTCTCCCTACAGATCAGTTAGTAATTACTCAAAATATAAGTCTCTTCAGAAAATCAAAATGGTGACTATGGTTCAAGGTGAACCAAAAGAGCTTTCATAATTTTTAATAAGTCAAGATAATCATGAAAACAAAATAGATACGAAAAATAAACATAGATTTTATAGCTTCATTAATATTCAAACTCAAATCTTCAAGCCCATAATTTGTTGCCATTCCTCTTACATACAACAATAAAGGTAAGTGAGGTGTGAGGCCTTTGTATAACCAGAAAAAATAACCACTGAGTATAAAATAACTATAAAACTGGCTCTTACTTAAGAAAACCACTTTAATTTTGATATAATCAAACTAATTATTTAAATTGTTGAACATCACCACCAAGTTTCATTTCCTATTTTCTGTTTTCAAAGATGTTAATGTACCTGGATTGCTAAGGTACTGTCAGGAAAAAAAAATACTGTCATGTAGTTCTCATACAATGTTGTACATAATTAAATTATTAAGCAGGTAATAAAATCTGTTATCTTAGTACTTACCTGAACTAAAAAATAAGGTGAAATTATAATTTTACCCAAGAATGTAACTCTGACAGTAAGAATAAATATGAATGACTCTGAATCTATAAAAATTATTTCTGGTAATTTGAAATTATCTAAATGTGCACCAGCTATTTGTGTGATGCAAAAGTAATGGTTTACAAAAATTTAAACTGTAATCTAAAATTCTCCAATGTCTTTCTAAAAGTAAATTTAGATGAACTTGACTTAATCAAATGACTTCATTTGGAAATGGCAATAATGTATGCCTTAATATTCATATTTATTATATTTATACAATTTTAAATATATTTTACCTACTTTTAATACTTACAGAATGTTATTAGCCAATTAATATTGAAATACAAAAGTTTTGAAGAAGAAGAAGAAGAAGAAGAAATAAACAAACAAATATAGGAGTTCCTGATCCAAGTTCCAAGAATGGACTCCTTTAGAATATTATGCCAAATGACATGATGTGTAACCTTAAAACAGCCATGTCTGATTCTCAAAGAATTCTACAAACATATTCATAACAAAAAAACACAAAGAATTAGAAGAAATTCCTAGTGATAAATGATCTTTGCTAGACTCTTACATGATTATACTACACAGAAAGAATTTTTCATGAACATTAAGAGATAAGACATTTAAAGACAGAGCAGTTAAAATGTGAAATAGTAAGGCACAGTAGTAAATTCTTATAATCTCAGTTATCCATGAGACAGAGGCAGGAGAATTCCAAGTTTGAATACAGCTCTGGCAACTTAGAAAGATCCTATCTATATATAAATAAATAAGTAGGCCTAGGGAAATAGCTTAGTGATAGATAGAGCAACCCTGGGTTCAATCCCCAGTACCACAAAAGGAATAAAAGTGAAATGCATACAATGATAATTATCAGTTTTGTTCACTTTAATGGAGTTAAATTCTAGATAAATTCAAAAAATGTAGGAAACAATGCCCATAAGCACATATTGCAGATATCATA
The DNA here is from genome assembly GCF_045843805.1 of Urocitellus parryii. Classification (NCBI taxonomy): domain Eukaryota; kingdom Metazoa; phylum Chordata; class Mammalia; order Rodentia; family Sciuridae; genus Urocitellus; species Urocitellus parryii. The sequence goes on along the minus strand of NC_135531.1, from coordinate 95,324,678 downwards.
AACATATATGCCCTTAGCAAGTTTGTATGATTTGCTTGAATAATTTTAATAATTTTACTTGCCTAGTTTACTTTAGAAACATGAATCAGGGAGTTTTGCTTGAATATGTGCTAGATAAATCTATTGCCAGCTCACAGAAAAAAAATTAAGAATGGACAATCTTATTATTTCCATTGTAGGATGTTATTTTCAGCATATTACAATGCAAGGCTGGATTTTTTCCTCCAAATAATATAAAAATAGGTTTTGCCACAGAAGTAGATGCAAAATTAAATTTTATTTGAAGGATAATACATTTAAGATGGATATTAAGCTCTATAGAAAAGGAAATAATTTCAGACCTAATGAAGAGGGTTCAATCACTGACACAGAATTTTTCTAACCAATTAATTCAATAATGTGAAAATATCAAGGCAAAATGCTGTTAAAAGAAAAAGGTTGGTAAATTTAAAGAATCCACAAAAATTGTGATTATTTGTACTCAAGTAACAACAGTAGGGCCATTCTTCAAAAACTTCTTTCAATGTATTCTAATCAAACATTAGAAGAAAGAGCACATTCATTAAAAATAAGAAACATAATTTTTCATTATTAAAAGAATGGATATATGTATCATCTGGCATATATAACTAACAGATATTGTTCTTTAAAACAATATTCAAAATACAGAGTTCTCATTTTAAAAATTTCTGTGAACAAACGATCCAAATAATTTAGCATAAACATTCTGAATAGGTGGAATTTTTAGAAAACTCACGTGTACTGGGTTATTTAATCCTGCCTCCTGCCTTCCTTTTTCATCTTCTCTGTCTAGTCCTGGTGGAAGACTGGGGCTGAAGGCCATTAGGTCGGTCTTGGGCGGGTCCTCGCCAGAACACACCCTCTGCCTCCTCTGTTGCGAGTATGACCAGCTCCCCACCGCGCTGGAGCACACCAGCGTGGACTTCCCAGGTCCACACGCACTCTCGGTGGGCCCAGCCGAGCACCGCAGCGCTGTGTACAGCAGCAGCGTGAGCACCAACAGGCTGGACACCGCGCAGATGGCTATGATCAGATACACGTTGACATCCACCAGCGCCTCTGCCTGGCCCTCAGAGCTGGCAAACATCTGTGAGGCGGCCTTTGGCGCCTGACCGCTCTCCACCAGAGATACCAGCACTGTGGCGGTGGCCATCAAAACCGGTTCACCGTGGTCCTTCACCAGAACCAACAGGCGCTGACGTGGTGCATCTGTCTCGTCCAGGGCGCGCGTGGTGCTGATCTCACCAGTGTATAGCCCCACGCGAAATGGACTGCGAGCGCCACCTGCAGCTGGCAATAGCTCGTAGGAGAGCCACGCATTGTACCCCGAGTCTGCATCCACTGCGCGCACCTTACCCACCACGTGGCCGGCGCCCACTGACCTTGATACCAGCTCGTTCACGTTCACCGTGCCACCTACAGGAGTAGGCAGCAGCGCAGGCGTGTTGTCGTTCTCGTCCAGCACGAACACTTGCAGAGTCACATTGCTACCGAGTGGAGGCACACCAGCGTCGCGCGCGCTCACTTGGAACTGAAGCAATTCAAGCTCTTCGTGGTCCAAGGGCTGCAGTGCATACACCTTGCCACTCTCAGCGTGCACCGACACGTAGCTCGACAGCGCACGCTCACCCACCCGCCGCTCTACTAGAGAGTAGGATACCAGCGCATTTTCTTGCGTGTCCGCGTCTCGCGCGGATACCGTGAAGATGTGGGAGCCTGGCAGATTGTTCTCTTTCACGAATATGGTGTATTCAGACTGTGGGAACGCAGGTGCATTGTCGTTCACGTCGGCCACCTCCACTGACACAGTGGCTGTGGTCCACAGTGAAGGCGAGCCCCCGTCTCGTGCAGTCACGACCAAATTATATGCTGACACTTTTTCTCGGTCCAGATCACTGTCCAACACCAGTGAATAATAGTTTTTGAAGGTGGACACAATCTTGAAGGGAACATCCGGCGTCAGAGAGCAGGTCACCTGGCCGTTGACACCGGAGTCGCGGTCGGATACGCTTATCAACGCAATGACTGTGGTTGGCCGAGTGTCCTCACTTACTGGGAGGGACAGAGAAGTCACAGTAATTTCAGGAGCGTTATCATTAGTGTCTACGATTTCTACCCAGACTGTACAGTGACCTGCCATCGGGGGATTCCCCTTATCTGTGGCCTGCACTTCAATTTCATAAAACTTATTTTCTTCATAATCTAAAGTTCCATTGACCCTCACTTCTCCATTATTTTCATCTAGTGTAAATAAAAGTTTTCCATTGGGCTTAATTGACATTAAGAAGTATGTTACTTCCCCGTTTGCTCCTTCATCTCGATCGGTGGCGTTTAACTTTATCACAAGAGTTTCTTTAGCAGTGTTTTCCATCAATCTCACCTTGTATTCTAATTGTTCAAACTCCGGATCATTGTCGTTAACATCCAAGATAGAGACCAAGAGCTGAAGGGTGCCTGTGAGTTCTGGTTTCCCTCCATCTGTGGCAGTCAGTAGCAAATTAAGCTTCGGAGTTTTCTCTCTGTCCAGTGACTTCTTTAATATAAGCGACAGTCTTTTAGTCGTCTTACTATTCGTTGGTGATTCTAAAGTAAAATACTCATTTTGACTTAGTCTGTAGGTCAATAGAGCATTCTCGCCTATATCCGCATCAGAAGCTCCCTCTAGCGGAAATCGCGAGTCTGGCTGCTTAGATTCAAAAATCAGCAGGCTTTGTTCTCTGAGAGAGAACGTTGGCGGGTTGTCATTAATATCTTTCACCTCCACCTCCACATGAAAAACCTGCAGCGGTCTGTCCACGATCACCTCCAGGTGGATGCTACACTCCGCGCTCCGCCCGCACAGCTCCTCCCGGTCGATCCGAGAATTCACAAACAAAATGCCATTCTGCAGATTTACCTCCAGAAGGTCCCCGCGGCCCTTGGACTCCACCCGGAACAAACGGGGCACCAGGTCTTCCAGTTCCAACCCTAGGTCCTGAGCGATGCGGCCCACAAAGGTGCCATGTTTAGCCTCTTCCGGGATGGAATAGTGGAGCTGGCCACTCCCTGACTCCCAGGCTGCCAGAAGCAGAAGCGAGATCAGTAGTCGCAGAGTACCCAAACTCCTTCGCTGAAAACCTAACATTGCCCACGAAGTTGGCTTCAAAAATAAGATTTTCTTACACTTACTGTACCAGATACTTCAATTCAGGTTTAAAATCTCGCTGAATTTTTGAGAAGTTTCGAAGGATCCTTTCATAGTAGCATCCAACATGATGGAGTCGTTTTTTAGGAGGAATGCCTGACCAGACCAATCCATGAGAGGACTCTTTCTTTCAAGCAAAGAGCGACACCTTGTGCCTGAAATTGTGAGTACTGTACACTGCATCCATCACCCCAGAATTTTCATGTTTTACCTTACTTTTTCCTAAACAATTCCAAAGTGATTTTTATGGAACGTTCAGATTTTAAGTTGTATTGAAATCAAATATATGTGGAAATGGCACTTTGTTTCTTGAATAACATCAAATTTAAATTCTTTCTATGGTTCTTTTAGAATTATAAAATTATTATTTCACTTATCTAAGTACTTAGAGAAAAAGAGAGTTCACTTATTTAAAAAACCTGTTGGAAAAACAGAGTTAATGTTTACCTATTGTCCCTCATACAAAAATATTATCAAATCTAAAATACATATTATCAAAATTGAATTATTTTACTTCCAACTTCCCTTGTAACTGGGTCTGCTAGAAAACTCAAAAATAATTGTGACACTGGAGCTTGTTTTTTGTTTTTGCAGAAGTTAGGGCCCTTTGTATGCTAGGCAAGCCCTCTACCGCTAGGCTACATGCCTCACCCTCAAAGAAAAACTTTAAATCTTAGTAATAACAACTCTTCAGACTTTATGTTCTGCATAGTATGCTTTTATCTATATGAATATGCCTTCTCATGTCTCTTTTAATTTTTAAAATTGACATGTAATACTTGTACAAATTTATGGGGTACAATTGAATGTTTTCATTTGTGTATATACTGTGTAATAATCAAGCCAGGGTAATTAGCATATCTACCTCCTTAAACATACATCATTTCATTGTGATGAAACGTTCAAAATCATCTCTTCTGGCTATATTGAAATATATAAAGCACTATTGTTAATTATATCATATCTTTTTTCCTTCAGTTCTGATTCTTCATTATTTACATTTAACTGTCTTCTTGTTACAAGTGACTTTATAGCCATTGAAGAACAATAGGAAAATAATCAGAAAAAATAAATAATGTATTTTCAAGTTTGTTAATTTAAAATACAGAATTTACAAAGGAAAAGTCCCTTGGCCTAGATGAATTATGAATTTGACATAGATGATTTCTCACATAAGTTACATTGTTAATACTATAAGACATCCAAATGGAACATTAAGTAATGGAGGAATAATATAATAGAAATAATCCTTTCAACTGTAAAATAATTTTTTCAATGAAATAACTCCATGAAGTTAAAAATCACCACAAAAAAATACCTGTACCATTTTTCTACTTCCAAGTCACCAACATTGGTTTTCTCAATCCAATCAAAATACATTAATTAAAATGGCTTGTTGTTGAAGAATTTGGGAATTTCAATAATATATTCATCCAGAACAAGCAAAGTGATTTCTAATAAATCTCCTCTGAGTGTCTAAAGATGTGCTTAGAGTTTGGAAATGGAATTTCATAGAATACTAAGTGAAATGGGATTTTTTTTTTGTTCTCTTTAGATATACATGACAGTAGAGTATATTTTGATATACATATGTGGAGTGTAACTTTTTCTAATTAGGATACCATTCTTGTGGTTGTACATGATGTGGAGGTTTACTGTTGTGTATTCATATATGAACATAGGAAAGTTATGTCTGATTCATTCATTTGTGTTAAATGTATCTGGAATATACTTTCCTATTCCTATTCACTCTCCCTTCCCTTCATTCCCCTTTGTCTAATCCAATGAACTATTATTCTTCCCTCCCCTGCTTGTTGTGTGTTAGCTTTCCTATATCAGAGAGAACATTCAGCCTTTGGTTTTAGGGGATTGGCTTATTTCACTTAAATGATAGTCTCCAGTTCCATCCATTTACTGGCAAATGCCATAATTTCATTTTTCTTTATGCTAAGTAATATTCCATTGTGTGTATATACTACAGAAAATCAGAATTGTTGATGTGAGTTTTCATTGCCTGACACTGTGATTTGGTTATGATTTCTTTGTCTTCTCATAACCACTTAGGAGAAAAAAGATGACACAACATAAGTTTAGAGTAGAAAGTGACTCAGAATAAAAATTTTAGCTTAAATATTTTGTTACATAAAGTTGCTTATTTTTTTAAATAATTTTTTTAAAGAGAGAGTGAGAGAGGGAGAGAGAGAGAGAATTTTAATATTTATTTTTTAGTTATTGGCGCACACAACATCTTTGTATGTGGTGATGAGGATTGAACCCAGGCCTCACGCATGCCATGCAAGCGCGCTACTGCTTGAGCCACATCCCAACCCAAAGTTGCTTATTTTTATATAGGTTTTTTGAAGAGTCAAGATCTCCCAGGCTGCCTTAAATTTGGGGGCTCAAGCTATTTTCTTCCTCAGTGTTCATTTTGATGGATCATCTGCAACCCAAAATTATTGCAATGGCATATGAGAAAAATGGTCATCATACTTCTTTGTTGATACTTTCATTAATCTTGACTTTAAAAATACATTCTACTACTAATTTGTGATTTTGTTTCACTTTTTTTCATATTTACTCTTTCCCCAATATTGTCATAACATTAAACTCTTATTAAAGTAAATTAGAATTCTGTTTAAAAATTTAAAAAGTATACACATTTTATGGCACTGAATTCTATTATACACCTGTCATATTCTATTATCTATCAGTCATATGAACTTTTAATTCAAATACAACATTTGACCAGATAACAGTGTATTTAAAATGACATTTGAAGCATGTCAATATTTTATTTTTCAACAAGATAAGCAACAGATTTCCAACCACTTAATTATGGGAACTGGGAATTGAGATGTCATGCACAATGAGGTATCTTCCTAAATACAGATATAAATATGAGAAATTTTACTCATGATAGATGATAATATATATTTGAATTAAAAACAGATGTTAATTTAGGGGTCAATTTTCAATAATATGATATTTTGTGATTATACATACTGGCCCTGGGCAAATGGCAAGTCATTGAAACATTCAATATGGTGTGTGAGTCAATGATCCATCTTTTTCATTAGCTATAATATTTCAGGTGTCACCATCTAAATCACCCAGAGAGAAAAAAATGCTCTATTCAAATTCATTTTGTGGGATGAGCCTAATATTTGGCTCTAGGCTAATGCCAATAGGTCATATCATTATCATCATTAACTCTGACTTTGCAAAATCAACTGAGGACTAAGAAATTTTGTTCTAGACCTTTACAAAATTAATTTGGTTAGCTTTAAATGCTACCTGTGTATCCTGCTAGTCCTAGTTAGAATGCATAGTTTATGTTATATTAGTGCTATATTTCTTGAAAACATAAAACACAGAAATTAATTTTGTAGCCATTCACAGAACCTCAGGAAGCTCTTTAAAATCAGATTAAAATTCAATATCCAACCACTGTAGGATCTACTGAATGAGGCTGACTCTGCTCTAGCGTGACTTATTTAGTAAACACAATTTCAAATCCTTTGTTTAGTTGGCACAAGTCTCTCAGCCAACAATAAGACTGAAGAAGGCTGAACTGAGAAAGACCTACATACATTTAAAGATTTTCATGGAAAGCCAATGCCTTTAAAGCTGTTAAGGAAGTATGAAACATTGTAAACACTTCTGAATCCTTTGACCATGTTCAGGATCCTTGAAGTTACATTATCATTTATACTTGTCTAAAACACTATCCTTATTCATGACAAAGAACAAACAAGGTCACTCTGTTATGTGATATTTGACTTTGGTGTTTTGCAGCATTATTAGAAAATGCAGCCTATGATGTTTCTCATGTATTAAATAACTCTTCTTTATCTCTACCACTTCTAAACAATTGATCCATAGTTCTTATAATACAATTCTTAATTATTTACTGATTAAATAATATAAATGCCTCTGTCAATGTAGCAATTGATTAAAACATGTGATAATCATGAACTCTCCTAAGAAAAACTTTCACCAAAAAAAATCCTAATGTCCACCTCAATCATAGCATTGCACAAAGTTAATGATTAATATAATCATGAAGGGCTTTTTAAAGCAAAACAGAAAGGATTTCCCTGTATACTGATTGCACTCAATTTTCATAACCAGCACTATTTGATAAAAGAGAAAAGATTTACTGAAGAAAATTCTACATTATGATGAATAAAAGAATGGCTCTGGGTCTGGAGTTGTGGCTCAGTGGTAGAGTACTTGCCTAGCACAAGTGAGACCCTGGGTTTGATCCCTAGCACCACATAAAAGTAAAATAAATGTATTGTGTCCAACTACAACTAAAAATAAAATATTAAAAAAAGAATGGCTCTGGATTGTGAAAGATATGCATTTGAACATTATCTCCATTATGTACTAGTTGAAAGGAACTGGAGAAGATAGATAAATATCTCAGTTTCCCTTATCTTTAAACTTTGGATAGCTCTATGTACAGTATTTTACAAATTATCATAAATTAATTGGGATTAAATGAAAAGATGTATTTTAAGCCCTTCATACCATGCCTAACAAATAGAAATAGCTTATACAGTGGTGGTTTACTATATAATCACCAACATTTGCTCCTGTTCTCCCCCATCTACAGATGGAGAGATTCACGCATAATATATGAAGGCATGGGTGATGGTAACCCCTTTTCTAAAGATTTTCCTAATGTTTATCTTCATGGAAATCATCCTCCTAAAGTTCCTCTTTCAAAACAGAAAATAGCCACTAACACCTTCAAAGTGTTTCTTTGGACTTTACCCTGTCCATAACTTGACTCTCCTTCCAAATGCAAATATGTATTCACACAGCAGAATCAAAGAGTATCTCATTTGTAATTGAAGTCCAAAAGAACAAACTTGTAATTAACATTCCATACTATTTAATAGATACCTTTACAGGTTTAATTACAAATTCTCTGCGATTTCTTTAAATAAAACAACTCACATGGTGATGGGGCTGAAACCACAATTTTTTTTTCTTGCACTGTTGATAATTGAACCCAGGGTTTTGTGCCTGTTAGACAAGTGTTCTACCACTAAAGCTACAACCCCAACACAAAACAAAATATACTTTGTGTTAAATGTATCTGGAGTATACTGTGTTAAATTCTGAGTAATCAACAAGGAGGTACTCAAGTGGAACTACCTTTACTGATATTTCATTATTCCTATGCTTAAAATGTCATTTTAAAGACCACACATCTTGCTAAGCACAGGCAACAATATTGCACTTCACCATTTATGAGAATTTCTTAAACTGAAAGCACAAGTGCTAATTTTCCTATCTAAAATATTTCAGTACAGCCTCATGACAAGTGCTAAGAATGGAAGAAAATAAGTATGATCCGTGCCCAAATAAATCTTCAAAATAAGTAGAAGAGCTCAATAAACTAAACTGGAAGAAAGTAGCAATGAGTTTAACAGATAATTAAGCAGAACTGACATCATGTTAGTAAAAGGGAAAATATTGTCTATCTAAAAGAGTAGACTTTGAAAAAAAATGAGTTTGATAATACAAGGGTATTAATGACCCTCCCCCAAAATACTAAAACGACCTCCAAAGGCAAGGCTAAAACTCTACCCACTGCAAAGACCATCTCAAAAAAGCATGCTGTTGATTATAAAGAAAAAAATTGTATATAAAACGAAGCTGCCTCAACCATGCCCATCTCCATTAGTGACAGATAATTTAAAGATATAGAAAGTTAAGAAATAAACATGTTTTAAACTCAAATTATAAAATAAAATGGTGGTAGTTTTGAATACATAAACATGATAAGAAATGGAGGACATCAAGTAGAATAGGAAGAATGAAATTGCTGGAAAACTGAGCCATATTCTACATTTCCCATCATGATCTTTGCCTTCTTCCTAGCAAACTTAACTTTCCGAAGCAAGAGGAAACGTTGACTCATCCTATTTCAGTGTTGCTATTTTGTTATTATATTTAGCAACTGAAGAATATTCCTAAGAAATATTCTCAATGACTGTAGTAAAAAGTGATGAAGATGGCTAGATTTGCAGTAGGCTTTCAATAGACCATCTAAAGAGAAAGGCAAAAACAAATTTAAGAAAACAATGAATTTACAATAATAAATTGGTGAACTAATATGTCAGTGACATTAACGGGAATGAAATACATCACAGTATTACTGTACTCACATTTTCAAAGATCTCCTGTTGGACTCCACTATCTCCAGAACCTGAACCAGGAGGAATACTAGGGCTGAAAGCCATGAGGTCAGTCTTGGGTGGGCTCTCACCAGAACACACCTGCCTCCTCTGCTGAGAGTATGACCAGCTCCCCACCGCGCTAGAGCACACCAGCGTGGGCTTCCCAGGCCTGCACGCGCCCTCAGTGGGCGCCTCTGAGCACCGCAGTGCGGTGTACAGTAGCAGCGTGAGCACCAACAAGCTGGATATCGCACAGATGGCAATGATCAGGTACACATTGACATCCACCAACGCCACCTCTGGGTCCGCAGCTCCAGCTGACGCTCGCAAAGAGGCCTTTGGCGTCTGACCATTCTCCACCAGAGACACCAGAACTGTGGTAGTAGCGGTCAGTGCCGGCTCACCGTGGTCTTTCACCAGAACCAGCAGGCTCTGACTGGGTGTGTCCGCCTCATCCAGCAAGCGCGTGGTGCTGATCTCGCCTGTGTAAAGCCCCACGCGGAATGGACTTCGAGCACCGCCCTTCACAGGCAGCAGTTCATAAGACAGCCATGCATTGTAGCCAGAGTCTGCATCCACCGCCCGCACCTTCGCCACCACGTGGCCCACACCAACTGACCGCGACACCAGCTCACTCACAGAGCCGCCTGCTCCTTGTGTCCAAGGTCTCAGCAGTGCTGGTGCATTGTCATTCTCATCCAGCACAAACACTTGTAAAGTCACGTTGCTGCCCAGGGGTGGCACCCCAGAGTCCCTCGCGCTCACCTGGAACTGCAGCAGCTCCAACTCCTCATGGTCCAAAGGCTGCAGAGCATACACCTTGCCGCTCTCCGCATGCACTGACACGTAGCTCGACAGCGCACGCTCACCCACACGACGCTCCACCAGAGAGTAGGACACCAGCGCATTCTCTCGCGCATCCGCGTCATGCGCAGACACCGTGAAGATGTGGCAGCCTGGCGGGTTGTTCTCCTTCACGAACACCGTGTACTCGGAATGCGCAAACACTGGTGCGTTGTCGTTCACATCTGCCACCTCCACCAACAAGCTGGCTGTGGCCCACAGCGAAGGCGAGCCCCCATCCCTCGCAGTCACCACCAACTCATACTCAGATATGGTCTCGCGGTCCAGGATGCTGTCCAACACCAATGAATAGTAATTTTTGAAAGTGGACACCAGCTTGAAGGGGATGTGGGGTGTCAGGGAGCAAATCACCTGACCATTGGCTCCAGAGTCTTGGTCAGACACGCTAATTAGGGCAACGACAGTGCCCACTTGAGCATTCTCTTCTACTGGGAGAGCCAAAGAAGTGACAACTACCTCAGGAGAATTGTCGTTTTCATCGAGGACTTCTACTAATACAGTGCAGTGACCAACCATAGGTGGAGTTCCTTTATCTGTAACATCTACATGAATTTCATAAATGTTTCTGTCTTCAAAGTCAATATAATCATTTACTTTTATTTCTCCTGTCATTTCATTTATTAAAAATTTCCTTCTTATGATGGGTGGGACCAAAGAGCTAAAAGAATACACCATTTCCTTGTTTATTCCTTCATCCGCGTCAGAAGCATTTAGCCATATTACTAACGTTTGATTCAACTGATTTTCATACATCTTCACTTCATAAACGGATCTGTCAAATGTAGGAGCATTATCATTAGCATCTAACACAAAAATGAACACAGAAACAGATCCTGTGAATTCAGGTTTGCCCCCATCCGTTGCAGTCAGTAACAACTTAAGTTGGGGGTTTTCTTCACGGTCTAGCAGTTTTCTCAAAACAAGGACTGGGAATTTGCCTTTGTCTTTTTTGCTTATAATATCAAGAATGAAAAACTCATTTGAACTGAGTTTATAAGTAATCATCGCGTTCTCTCCAACATCTGCATCAGAAGCGCCTTCCAGCGGAAATCTAGAGTCAAGCAGTCTAGACTCGGGTATTGAGATCTTTTGTTCTGTTACGGAGAACATCGGAGGGTTGTCATTAATGTCCTTCACCTCCACCTCCACATGGAAAACCTGCAGCGGTCTGTCCACGATCACCTCCAGGTGGATGCTACACTCCGCGCTCCGCCCGCACAGCTCCTCCCGGTCGATCCGAGAATTCACAAACAAAATGCCATTCTGCAGATTTACCTCCAGAAGGTCCCCGCGGCCCTTGGACGCTACCCGAAATAAGCGGGGCACCAGGTCTTCCAGTTCCAACCCCAGGTCTTGCGCGATGCGGCCCACGAAAGTGCCGTGTTTGGCTTCCTCCTGGACCGAGTAATGGAGCTGACCGCTCCCAGCCTCCCAGACTGTCAGGAGCAGAAGCGAGAGCAGCAGACACCGGGCTCCGGGAAGGCCGGATCTGGCGATCAACATCCCACCTTTCTCTTGTCTTACTAGTCTATGAATACTCTGAACATTTCCCATCCGATATCTTTCTTCCATTTTTTATAGAAACGGTTGAGATCTAAGAAAATAGCTACTTCCTAGACCTTGAGAGACAGTGGATTATTCCTTTTTTTCTAAAAGGCTACGTATATTGTGGACAACAGCGACATCCGGTGGCCTGATTCGTAAGTACAATTCCATGAGTTTAACTTTTCTTTCATTCATCTCTTATTTCTATATGTGTTTATCTGGACTTTCAAACCCTTATAATAGTCTCTTGTATATAATAATATTGACTTTATTCATGGCACAACATTTTATTTGACACAGAACTTCGGAGAACTAATTCCTTCCTTAACCACTTGATTATCTTAGCTAAATTTCAAATGCTCTCAAGTTTGCATATTGTGTAGAAGCATTTTATTGGATGACAATCGTAGGTCTTTTCAAGTTTTGATATTTACTTCACTTTGTCATTATTTTAAGTTTCAATGAACCTTTTTCGACACTAATCACAAGCATCAATTACCCATGAGATGTTTGCGACTCCTAAATTCCAGTCATCACTAAAATGTAGAGAGATTACTGTCTTCAACATCAGACATTTCTCGATTTAGATTTTTATTATCCTACTTACTAGTAATGTGACTTTACATCTTCAACCATTCAACCTTTACATGTTTCACTTTCCACTTTCATACTATAATAGTAAAAAAAAAATGGGTTGTGAGTTATGGTATATTAAGTGCCTGGGATAGTATTTTAAGGAGAATGAGTGCTTCCTTAGTAGGAATTACTCTCCAGCCTCAATTTGGCCACATTTGTTTTCGTGATTCTCAAGAACAAATTTGGGTCCTCAGGAAAAATTATTATGTATAGAATAGTGTCACTCTACAATGCTTTCATCATTGCTATTGGACATGCTGAGAGGGTGCTTCTTGTCTCTAAGAAGACAGAAAAGTACCTTTATTAAGAAATCAATTGTATGGGGAGAAGTTTCACTTTATTATATCTTACATGAGCAAAAGAATCTTAATTATGATTATAATTCACAAATGTACCACTTCTACTTTCATAGTCAACAGCTTACATCCCTGTAACATTTAATTTTTTAATTACCAAAAAGACACAGTTCTGTAATCTAATAGTTTTATCAATGTCAGTAAAGTTTGTCACACTGCCTGCAGTAAAAATATATATATATATATTTTTTCCTCTCTCAAAGTTCTTGCAAAAATATTCAGAAAGCAAAATTCTCCACTAAGAGATCTATGTAGCTTTAAAATCCTGAGTTTTCTCTTTTTCCAAAAAATCTTAAATAGAAATTTTATCCTGTCTAAATGATTTTTTAAAATTTAATAATGTTATGGCTTATAAAAGACATATATTAAACATATCAATAATTTTAAATTACTTTAGTCATTTTTAAAATCTGGACAGTAGAACAATATTTATAAATAGAAAAATTGACAGAAATGAGGATCACTTGATCCATCAGCTTATGTGTCTATTTTCTTATAAGGCATACATTTAAATATAATGAATTATCCATCCATTCACAATACTAATGTTCAATCTGAGCTATCATCTGGAATCTGAAAATAAGTGTATAATTTAGTTTAGGCAGTAATTTAGTTTG